>NC_059278.1:662143-729643 GCF_017591435.1 Portunus trituberculatus
ATGAGTGTGTGTGGGTGTGGAGAGAGTGTAGCTGGTGTTTCGCCCCTGAGTGTCTCCTGCTCTGTCTGGCCCAATGCAATTTATAGTGAGCAAAACAAACAAACAATTCCACAAGTTAAAACGCGTGTGCAGGGTC
This sequence comes from Portunus trituberculatus, assembly GCF_017591435.1. Classification (NCBI taxonomy): domain Eukaryota; kingdom Metazoa; phylum Arthropoda; class Malacostraca; order Decapoda; family Portunidae; genus Portunus; species Portunus trituberculatus. Next base: position 662,280 of record NC_059278.1, read on the forward strand.
CTTCGTGTTTATTGCCCTACATACAGCTCCTCCTTTGTGCCTTTCAATATTACTAGAGTTTAATTCAGTTCTATTCCAGGTAATAGTAGGAAAGAGAGTTAACTTTAGATATGCATAAACAAACAATTCCACGAGTTAAAACGTGTGCAGGGTCCTTCATGTTTACTGTCCTTCATACAGCTCCTCCTTTGTGCCTTTCAGTATCACCACACAAGTTTAATTTCTATTCCTGGTACGTGTAGTATGTTTACTGTCCTTCATAAGCCTTTCAGAGTTAACTTAAAAGAAAAATAGATGGGAAAGACTTGATTCTCAGATAGCGTGGTGGATAACTGTGGTAGACTCGTTAATCAGACTGGTAGTGCCGAAATATTAGGGAAAGATTAGACAGATTCAAACACAAGGATGATGATTATAGTACACTGGAAGGTGTGTTTTGTACAGGGACTACCACGTCTAGGTCTGCTGGTTTTTTGATGTTTTTTTTCCTTATATTATTACAAGATTGAGTCAAGTTTATATTTGTAGTGATGTTAATGGAAATTCTCAGTTTCCTCAATTTTTTTATTCTTTTCTGACCAACAATTAACGATTTTATGAAGTTTGGAAATATTTTTTTGGTGATGGAAGAATTAAATTAGTAAGTCTCGTGGGTGCCGTGGAGTCTATTGCTGTTTTTTTTTCTTTGTGTTCTTTTTTTTTTCTGTGAAGCGTCTATGTCAGTAGGAGGTTTTGTCTGAGTTGGACGTGGCAGCTTAACGGCCACAGTGAAGAGTGAAGAGAGTGACGGAGCAGCAACAAAGGCAACACACGCTTGAGGGGGGCAGGGATTTTTAAGAGTGAAGGAGTGAAGGAGCATCGCTAGCAGGAATGTGTTGTATTGTTATGCTGGGCAAGTCTGACCATGACCTGTCGCTTGCCTGAGCAGACAGAACCTCTCTCTCTCTCTCTCTCTCTCTCTCTCTAATCGTCTTCCCCCTATCCTTAACATTTCCATCCACCCCCACCTGAGGACTGAGGCTCCACCCTTTCCTACGCAACCTCCACGCCTGTGTACTGACAACCCTCCCCGAAGTCTATTCCAGGACATCCTATTAAGTCTCCACCCATCTCCTAGTCAGCCCCACACACTTCCATGCCGTTTTTACTCAGGCACTCCACCTGTATTCCTGTTCCTTGGAGTAGTGGCGAGGCGTCTCCGTGGCCTTATTACGCATCTACCCAACAGAAGGCGTGCTGCGGGTATATTCTTAAAGCAGTACTAGTAAACATTTCTCAGGGATGGTTAATGACACTATCCTACGTGTTTTTTGGGTGTTTGTTTTCACTGATACAGAATCAATGTTGAACAATCACTACTGAAAAACACCCTTAAAAAACGTTAACAGTCTTCACTAGAGTGATAGAATGTAGAATCGTCATGACGCTGTGACGTTGGAAGAGCAACCTTCGCGTCACATTTTCGCGTGCGCATCTTGACGTCACCAGACATGAACGCCACTAGCGGCATTACGAACAATAACAGCGGCGGCACTCTTAACGCCACCCTTGCACTCCTCCACTCTAAGCCTGTCTCAGTTCATCCTCCCACGCACGCGACGATGTGATCCAGCCCTGCCCTGGCAACAGCCGCGCCAGAACCAGAGGACGGCTCGCTGGGTTCTGACCAGGAGGAGGCCGGGTGGAGGAGAGGGAGGAGCGAGGGAGGCAGCAGGAGGAGGGACAGTACGGAACACAAGCATAATACAGAGCAGGGATAATCGAGGCAGTAGCATTGTAGTAGTAGAAGTAGTAGTAGGGGCAGTGGTGGTGGTGGTTGTGTTAAGATTAGCAACATAGATTTACTTTATATTATTGTTACATTTTTTTCTCTTTTGGTGATTTTGTTTCTTTAACCTCTTCAGTACTGGGACTCATTTTTATTAGGAGTTTTGAGTATGATTAGACGATTTTATTTACATCAGAAAGGGTCTATGGAGGTCAGAAGATTAATGCACAGTCTTCACTATTTTAATCCCCCTATAAGGTCCTGAAGCTGTATAAAATCGCCGAATAGTAGGCAGAATAAATATGAAAACGTGTTATGGTGCTTAAAAGGTTAATTAGGTTAGGTTACTAAAGACACCATAGCTTAGATATTTACTTTCTTATTCAATCACTGCCTTTTTCTCTATTCTCACGATCTTACGTTTTTATATTCCTTTTTTTAATATATTTTTTCCCCTGCATTAAGTCGTATCCAGTTTTCAAATGACCTAAGATGACTTTTTATTCACATTCTTCCTTAAGTCGCCACACCTGGATCACCTTTACGACTCAAGGGTAAGGACACAAGACTATAGAGAGCAATTTCCTCCGTCATGGTCCTCGTTCCCTTCTTCATGCACTGCCTCTTCCTCCTTTTTATTACGCCTCTTCCCCTTCCCCACCCCACTCTCTCCGTCATCACTTCTACTTCCGTTCTTTTCCCCTTTATCCCTTTCTCTTCTTTTGTTCCATGTATCTCCCCCTTAACTCATATTTCTCCTCTATTATCCATTTTCTTTACCATCTTCTTTTCCTCCCATGTACCCTGTCTTATTTTTGCTCTTTTCCCTTATTACTTCTGTTCTCCCCTTTAATGTTCTCTCTTCATCCTCCCTTCTATTCTTCCTCTCCTCCCACATTTCCTTTCTTACTTCCTGGCTCTACGTCTTCCCCCTCCCATGTTTCCTCTTCCATCTCCCTTCTGGTGTTCCCTCCCATGTTCCTTTCCATTCTTTCCTCCTACGAGTATGTTCAGTATCATCACCATTCTCTCACATGTTCCTTCTCTTACCTCACCCTCGAGTCAGCCAGTCGTCCCAACAGAACACGGCTATCCATTTCACGTTACCTGTGGAAGAAGAAGGAAAATTACAGATCAATACTGGTACTCTAAAACACACCATAACACAGACACGATAGAATTATTACATACAACACCGAAAAAACGCGTAAATCTTGCCTCCGACGCAGCAAAAATGAAGAAATGGAACACGTAAGAAAGGAAGACTACAACAAGAATGGAGAAATGAAGAGGGAGGTAAGACTAGGGACGCAACAAGACAGTGCTACATGGAAGGGCGACAGACACACCACACACCACAGCATCTACGGTACGAGCGGCGAGGAATCTTAAGACACTGAGCAAATTGAATCCATTAAAGAAATATGAATTGATTGGTTGATTGTTTAATTGCATCTCTGACACCACACGGGGATCATATGTCGTTTATAAATGGAGACCTTCACCCCAGACAGAGTTAAGTGCAAGGAAAAGGAGAGAGAGAGAGAGAGAGAGAGAGAGAGAGAGAGAGAGAGAGAGAGAGAGAGAGAGAGAGAGAGAGAGAAAGAAAGAGTCTAAAAAAGGGATTTATTTAGCATAAGACATGAGAGAGAAAACAGAGCACGGATTAACATGCGAGAAAGTTAAAGATAATATCACAAAAAAAGAAAAAAGAAAAGCTTAAAACACTGTCCAGGAAAACAAACTGAAAGCACACACATAATCTAAACATAGACACACACACACACACACACACACACACACACACACACACACACACACACACACACACACACACACAGTGAAACATCTCTTTATCGAATAGCAACAAGTCTAAAAATAAGAATAAAAAAAAAAACAAGAAGTAAGAAACACGTTAATTTTGTTAAGAAATAAAAAAGCAACGTTAGCAAAATTATAAGAGGGGAAATCTAATTTAATCTTACTCCTCCTTTTACCTCGCCTCTTCCTCCTCCTACTCCTTTCCCTGAGACACTCCTGACGCCACAAGGGACAAAATTATACTCCCAACCACTTAACCTTCAACATTTCTGCCTCAACACTTCCTCGACTAGCATGAAAAGGCGAGTATGAAAGACTAACATGAATGAGGAAGGACTGAGTAACATGAAAGGAGAATATTTAGTCTGAGCAATGTAGAGGAATATAGTTTAACCACTTGAGTATCATGACGTTTATTCATATTCATTTTGCTTGCTATTTGATGATTTCATACAGCTTCAGGACTTATGTGGGGGATTAAAATAGTGAAGACTGTGGCCATCAATCTTTTGACCTCCACAGATCCTTCCTAATATCAATAAAATGGTCTACTTGTGCACAAATCTCGATGTAAAACTGTGTCCCAGTATTGAAGGGTTTAAGAGTCTAACTTATGAGGAAAAGGAGAATTTTGAGTCTATGTCATGTGGAAGACAAGAATTTGAAAGTCTTGAGGAATGTGAAAGAGAATAATTTGGGAGTCTTTGTAATAGAGAGAGAGAGAGAGAGAGAGAGAGAGAGAGAGAGAGAGAGAGAGAGAGAGAGAGAGAGAGAGAGAGAGAGAGAGAGAGAGAAACGTGAATGAAAAGGGCTCGTGAGTTAAAAGAAAGTGCATGACAGGAGTATAAGAGACACAGAAACGAAAGACGAGACTTAGAAAGAGACTTATACATTGGAAAATCTCGACAAGTTGAGAGCTCACGTGAAGGAGAAATGATTGGAGAGTGCAAGTGTCTAGTGTCTTTAGGGTGTCACGGGGCGTTGCAATGAAAGGGTGAAGGTTAAGTGCTGGCAAAACCAAGACGAATGTTCCCTAATTGGAGTCTATAATGAAGGCAATTGAAGGGGAAATTCGAGTCAACCTCATAAACAGAAGACGGTGAGGGGACGAGAAGCCATAACAGGGGTCAATGGCTCAGTGAACTTGCGTCGTAACTAAAGGAATGGTGTTGAAGAGGATGGAAAAGCGATCAAGTGAATAAATAACACAACCAACAACCAACTACTCAGAAAAAGGCGAGAGCAAATGAAAAAAAAAAAAAAAGGAAAATCAGAGGACAGTAAATCAAGTAAATAATGAAATAATGAAGTGAACAATCTATCAATGCAGAGAAATAATGAAAAGAAAAGCAATGAACAGAAAAATGACATCAGAGTAATTGATTAAAGATGACAAGGAAATGTTCAGATCATAGAGAGAGAGAGAGAGAGAGAGAGAGAGAGAGAGAGAGAGAGAGAGAGCAAATTAAGATGGTATGCAGACAAAACATCTTCGTAATCAAGGTGAAGGTACTGACAGTATGTTAGGTTTGTCCTCCCCTCTCTCTCTCTCTCTCTCTCTCTTAGCAAATGTCTAATAACATAAAAAAAATCACCAGAGAGAGAGAGAGAGAGAGAGAGAGAGAGAGAGAGAGAGAGAGAAAAGTTTAACATAGCCAAACAAACGAACAAATCCTGAAAACCACATGAAAAAACAGACATTGGCACCCCACAGCTTCTCCTAATCAGTGCCTTCATAACGCCACAGCGAGTAGGTTTGCTTCTTCCTCTTCTCTAACCTCTATACGTTGGCTGATTGGTTGGATTTAAGCTTAGGCGCCGCAACAACGAGGGTCATATGGCGCCGCTACAATATGTTAATTACGACTAAAAGCAATTAAATACCCCCTTTTAGCCCATAAATTCCCGTGAAAAGCCCACATGGTATAAAAACAAAACAATGAAATGAAAAGTAACTAAAAATACTAAAAAATACAATAAAACGAAATAAAACATTAAAATAGACATCATAAACCTCTATACGTTTTCTTCCATGTTTCTTCCCCCCTTAACTCATATTCCTCTATCATCTCCCTCCTCTGCTCGTTTTCTCCCATGTTTCTTCCCCATTAACTTATATTCCTCCATTACCTCCTTTCTTTTAGCAATTTTTTTCCTCCCCGAGCGTTCAGAGCCTTGCAGTGTCTATGGAAGGGTCGATGGGCGTAGAAAGGGAGAGGTTTAGAGGGGGAAAGTTTGCTGGTGGGCGGGCGGAGAAAGAGATTAAAAGTGATCGCGTTGGGTGGCTGAAGGTGAGTGAAGCAATTGTGAAAGTGCAGTGTGTGTGTGTGTGTGTGTGTGTGTGTGTGTGTGTGTGTGTGTGTGCGTGTGTGTGTGTGTCATAACCTTGTCGTCTTGGAATCAACACCCCCTCCCTCCCTCCTCTTTCTCCGGTATTAGCTAGCTCTCTCTCTCTCTCTCTCTCTCTCTCTCTCTCTCTCTCTCTCTCTCTCTCTCTCTCTCGTTGCTTTTTCATTTTTTTTTCAGTTTATTACATTCTTTGCCATCTACTGCATTTATTGTACTGACATGTTGCCTCTCTCTCTCTCTCTCTCTCTCTCTCTCTCTCTCTCTCTCTCTCTCTCTCTCTCAAGTCTATACATCTTACAGGCGGGAAAGTTTGCGTGCGAGTGATTGAGCATAGCCGACGGACATGAGGTTGTGGGAGGCAGGAGAGTGCACGCAACCATCTCTCTCTCTCTCTCTCTCTCTCTGTATGGGCAGGCTTGACTTAATGGGTCAAGGTGAGGGAAGAGGCTGGAGGGAGGCGGCGAAACTACCTGTTCAGTCGCCTTTCATTAAGAGTTTCTCGTGGGTGGCAGGTTAGCGCGGGAGGTAAGCGGGGAAGGGCGGGGCTGAGCAAGTAAAACACCGTGGAGAAAGGTGGAGAAAGTGCGACAGGTATTAGAAAGCAATTAGCCGTATAAGGAAAGAGTATCATAAGCTCTAGAAGGATTAGCTTGCCAGGTGGGTGCGTGTGCGTGTGCGTGTGTGTGTGTGTGTGTGTGTTGTTCCAGCGGTGTATTTTTGAATGGTCAATTACCAAGGGATGTTATTAATTATTTCTTACGTTTCTGTTCTAAGTAAAGTCATTTGGTTGAGTTTCGGTGTTTTTTTTTCAGGTGAACATCAAAGGTGAACGTGTACTTGTCTGTGTGTGTGTGTGTGTGTGTGTGTGTGTGTGTGTGTGTGTGTGTGTGTGTGTGTGTGTGTGTGTGTGTTACGTGGCTCTTGCATACGCGTGATAAATGAATCGACAAGAGTTAATTACGATGCATATATTGCCTCACATGGTTACTTCAAGGGTGTAATTGGAAGAGCTGTGATCACTGTCGTCTCTCCGTTCTCATGTGGTTTCTTTTAATAGATGTGCGTAAGAATATAATCATGTGTTTGCTTGTTTTTCTCTCTCTCTCTCTCTCTCTCTCTCTCTCTCTCTCTCTCTCTCTCTCTCGACCTGGTTTTGTGGCAGGATATTTTGACACCATTCACTGCTCTAGCTCATTAGTCACCACTCCTATGCTGGCCACTACCGCTAACTGTGCTAACTCGCTCGCCCTCCCAGCCACTAGCCACCAGCCACCAGCCCTTCACCACGCTAATCACCAGCGACCCGTGGAAAAAAAAAATTACGTTCCCGAATATTTACACTTTCATCTTTTAGTGCATGACAACCAAAGTGAAGCATAGCCAGAGTAATGTTGGTATTTTTGGCGTCCTTCGTGATAAGAGCGACAGGAATGAAAAGAAGTCAAAAGATGCAAGGTTGTAAAAGAGAAAATAAAGCCCATGGTGTAAAAAAATAAAAAAATAAAACAGTGGGAAAAGACTATAAGCGCAGGGAACGAAGTGGTAAAATTGGGTTCACTGGAGTCACGAGCGGACGTAGTGTAAAAAAACAGGAAAAAAAAAAATTACAGCATCATATTTTCAACCATTAAGGGGAGATGAAGGAGTGGCTGCCAGGAAGGAGGGCGGGGAACTACCTACTACATAAACACCTGCCTCGGTGATCACTATTTGCCAAACGCCCAAATCCCTCACGTCCCTCAAGGCCCACTCGTCACCGGCCAAAAATGTGGTCGAAGTCATTCCTCGTAGACACCCTGAAGCCCTGAGGCGACGCAAAAAACGTTCGTGTAAATACTAACTGGCGCCTCAGTCTCAGTGGTCGACGTGCTCCCTCCTCCCTGTGTCCCCTCTCGCTCCCTTCCCCCGATCTTCCACTCCCCCTTTTCCCCCATTCCCCTGGGGCCCACCTGTCGCCAAGCTGTTCGTCTGCAGCAGGAATGTGGGACGTTTCGACTATTATGCATTTTCGGTCCAGGGTTCGCTCGCTATTAGTCAAACACGACCTACAAAAACTCCCGATCCGCCTTCCATTCCAGCAGAGGCGCTGCACTGAAAGGTCACCTCGCCGCCACTGCTAATGAGAACGGTAGACCAGTACCAGTGTAGTGTTGAGGTGAGACCGAACGTGTGTGTGTGTGTGTAATAATAATAATAATAATAATAATAATATACGGTTTATTAGTTTGGCAATGTAAAAAATTACACTGAAAATGTACAGGGGGGGACATTAACACAATGAACTAAAAATGCTTAACCTAACTATGGATATAACTGTGTGTGTGTGTGTGTGTGTGTGTGTGTGTGTGTGTGTGTGTGTGTGTGTGTGATAAGTTCATCTTTACCCTCTATCACCTGCCGTGCCCCGCCCACCTGTTGTGTGCTGTACATGTTCGCATTGCTTCGTTCACTAGCCTTTGTTGCATTGTTGAGTGAACCTGTGTTGTCGACATTCTAGTATGTGTGTGTGTGTGTGTGTGTGTGTGGTACAGACAAGGTAGTAAGGGCTTGGAAAGTGACCCTCCCTCACTTACCACTCACTTTTCCTTACTTTAAAATACTAAAACACTGACATAATTCAACCGCAATCACCACATTAAGCCACCACCACCACCACCACCACCACCACCTCTACCCACTCCTTGGAACAGTGAGATCCCGAGACGTAATCCTTGACATCACCTTCGTTTTCGTTTCGCCCCACCACCCCCTTTGGTATGCTTCGTCCGGAGAGCCGCCAGATTAGGGGCACACACATTCCTCTCATTAGAAGGTTCTCCGGGTAAATGTCCAACAACTTCCGCAGTCCCCTTGGCTCTTGGGGCGTAAAAACTTAACCTAATCACATGTGTACGTGTTGAGAAATCGAGCAGCTGTTCTTGTGTTTTTGCGTACAGGTGAGTCTAAAGTTATGGTCATCGGCGAGGGTTGGGACGCTGTGAACAGTTCTGTGGCTGCCCGTGATGGGAGGAAGGAGGAGGAGGAGGAGGAGGAGGAGGTAGAGCAGAGGAGGAGGGACTGGTGGTAGTGATGGTGGTGGTGACGAGGTGAGAGGATGCAAGCTCTCTCCTCTCTCCTTCACCTGCCACCTCTCACACCTACGCCGTGTCCCGTCACTCTCACAGCCTCATCTAGATTCCCAACAAACCCTCTCCCTCCTTCTTGCCACATGTTACACCGACACAATGCTCGGGAAACCCAACCTAAGCTAATGAACAGGTGATTCATGTCTACCTTATAACTTGATCTGCCAAGCGATCATGAGTGACATCCTTTCATAATGACCAGGAAAGGAGTGATTAAAAATAAGGTTTCTATAATTCATTCCACATGTGTCCTCCAAGTGTTTTCATGAGGTTCGAGCGAGTTATGTCTCCAGTTACAGGATATTATATAGTCTCATTATATTTCAGCAGGACTATTTAGATACTCATTCTGTTAAAGATTATTAAATGCGTCACGAATTTTACAAAAGCAGCAAATCTATGAAGCTAAAAATTTCCCAGTTACTGCTCAGTACAGCCTTGGTGGAATGGTGGTGGTTGTGCTTTACTTTATCAATCAAGTGATAATGAATCTGACGCTTTGAAATGTCAGAGAGAGAGAGAGAGAGAGAGAGAGAGAGAGAGAGAGAGAGAGAGAGAGAGAGAGAGAGAGAGAGAGAGAGAGAGAGAGTAAACATTATTAAAAATTCACACTTGTAAGTATACATTCACTTTCGTTTACCTCTCTCTCTCTCTCTCACTTATTCACACACACACACACACACACACACACACACACACACACACACACACCAGCAACCAGCATGGACAGAGGAAGGAGCATAAGATAACATTTTCGACCAATCCGCCACAATCTTGACATAAAAAAGCAGCGCATTTCGTTACGCGTCGCGGCACGGATGACTCGTGATCTTCCCAATTTTCCCTGAACTGCCGCTCAGAACCTACACTTGAATTCATCGCAGATCAGGTTCAGCACGTTAATTAAGTGTCTCGCCACCATGAGCAGCGGCGCCAAGCCCCAGGAGCCACCAGTGCCCCGGGCAGGTGTGTATCAGTGCCCAACACACACTGACACCCCTACCAGCTCCAAACACCAGTATTGCCCAGTCATGACACCTACTTCCACCAGTACTTGTCCCCACCACGACACGACCGCCACCAGTGCTTCCAGGGTCGCGATGCCCGCCACCACCATCAGTACTTGTCCCGTCCGCCACACCCAAAGCGTGGCGGAGGGCAGCCGGCACCCACCGCCACCACACCCACAGCGTCACGCACAATGATGTGTCGCCTACCTTCATCTGACACTCCCGGCTGAGACCGTAGGATGGGCCGTGGTACGCCATTTTATATACAAGTTCCACTGGCTGCGTCCAGAGGCGTCGGGGTCCCTTGGCGGGCGGAGACGCAAACGTGTTCACAGCGCGGCGGGCAACTGGCGAGTGAGGAGACAGGGTGGTGGTCCCTCCCTCACCCGCCAGCCGCCAGCCTCCCCCTCACTTTCACAGGACAGACTTCCCTAATATGGCAAGGCCGGACGGTGCCAGCTGTTAGCCTTAATCTTCTTCTCTTATCATATGGCAACCGTGACAGCCCGCAGGCACTCCTCCTTCACTCACTTCCAAGAACCTGGAGGGGAAAGCAGCAAGATGAATGACTTTACTCGTAGGGGCAAACGAAGGGGCTTCTAGTAAGATCCACACGGGCCACTCAAGTCTCTGACCCGCTGGCCAATCAGGCTGCGGGAAAGAAATGACTCACTTTTGTCCACCAATGAAATTTTGTCTATCAAGCATCTCGATGATGTCATAATGACGTAGTCAGCGCTGAAGAGGGAAGGAGGCAGGGAGGGAGAGTATGTCGGCATCACTCGAACGGCATATTTCACATTGATATAAAGAAAAAAAAAAGAAAAATGAGAGAAAGACACACTTTCGCAACGTCTTGTGTGGTTGGTCGAAGGAAAACAAGGCGATGGTCCACCTTAGCGCTGCGACACGTGGGGCGACTGTCCAGGTGACCGGAAATGGCTGAGACCTAATGAAATCCCCTTGATGAGAGAGAGAGAGAGAGAGAGAGAGAGAGAGATATCAGTCACATGGGAGCACTTGGCCCCTCTGGTGACTCCCGACCTCTCAACCCCGCGTGGCTGACACTCCCGCCCGTATAAAGCCACGCCAGCCACTCACTCGGCCCCTCGAGAGCAAGATAAACATCATCTGATTCACGGGTCAGGAACTTTTCTCTTCTGGTGTCCCCCACAAGTCGCCACCACACCTGTCGTGCCGCACTACCACACCGCCGCACCCAACACCTGTTTTCCCGCCAACACACGCCGTGACTGTCATCCTGCAGCACGCCACCATTACGCCATTACTCATCACCTCCTGATAATCCAGAACAGACAAGTGATAGCAGCAAATGGTCCGGACTCGAGTTCTTTTTATCTTGTGGTGATGAAATAACACAGATCTCTCATTAGTTCATCCATCTCCAGGAATTAGGAAGTGCAAAGGGATGTTGTTTTCTGCGTTCTGTTTTCTTTTATTCATTTACGTTAGTAGTTTCGGACTGACCTCCATATTGGTTGATTTGGGGACGCATAGAGAGAGAGAGAGAGAGAGAGAGAGAGAGAGAGAGAGAGAGAGAGAGAGAGAGAGAGAGAGCTAGACAGGATGTTGTGATCAAAGTAGAGGTGATAACTAAGGTAATACTATTCCCAAAGCTAATTAGTAAGCAGGTGGTACTTACCTCACTGCTGCCTCGACACCAATCAATCAGTGTCGAGTGTGAGGCAAGCGTGCGTCACCCCAGCCAGTCCCCGGGTTGTCTCCCTCCACGGCTGTTAAGAGACTAGCCAATTGTATCTCTCCCTATTGATTGTCTGTATTGTCCCTATCAAGTAAGGACACAAGAGGATTACACGTTTAAAAAATCACATCTTCCAACACCTTAACGTTTATCTTAGCTGCTTTTTTATATGCTCTAGTGGGAGTTATTAGGAATTTCAAAGGTATTTCCTCGATTCAGTGACAGTTTGCCATGGATTATGTATCATTACTCGGAAAACTTAAAAGAAAGTAAAGAATATTTTATGTGTGTCTTCAACAGTCACCACGAGAGCTTTAATTTTTTTAGTACTGGAGCGCATTTTTATTATGATTTTTTGGTGCGATTAGACGATTTTTTTTTACATTAGGAAGAGTCTCTCGAGGTCAGAAGATTAATGGCCACAGTCTTCACTAGTCTAATCCCAACATATGTTTCTGAAGCTGTATAAAATCACCAAATAGTAAGCAGAATGAATATAAAAACGCGTCCTCATACTGAAGCGGTTAAGTGTTCCAGAATGCTGATCTACTGCCGACGCATAATTTTCCAGACTGTGACTCAAGAATTGAACTCATCTACAGCTGAACTTGCCCTCTGTGTTCATTTTCATGTAGGAAATATAATGGGTAATTTCCAGAGGCCTGATCAGCCATCAATACTCAATGACCGGGTGGCATGTCTTCGGTCACACACACACACACACACACACACACACACACACAGATGCCTACATATCACAACCTCAGCAATGAAGGTCATAATAAACACACATGTCACCAGAGTTAAAATCATCTTTCCGTGTTCTACTTCATTATACACTTCACCTTTGTGTTAGCGTTATTACGAATACTTTGCATTATTTGTTTTAGTAGCGCCCTTTCTTAAAAAAGTCTACGCAGAATTAATGTCATTTTTTACTACACCATGTCATAGAAAATTGTATATTTGTACCCTTAACTAAAACTAGTTTAGATTACTGAGGTGCTCTGCCACAGGTGAGCCGAGGCTAGAGTGTATTCAGTTCTGAGGTGTAGCCGTGCCTTGCCAGCCAGTCCACAATGAACCTCCTGTTATTGTTCATCCATACCACGTTGATCGTGGTGGCCTCCACGGCTTGCTGCACTGCGGTGGTGGCGGTCAGTAGTCGGCTGTTGTGTTGCTTCTGGAATTCCTGGAGCTCCTGCAGTTGCTGGCGGGTGTTGAATGACCTGGTGACGTCCTCCACCATCCTGGGAAGAGCGAAGAAAGTGGTGCCGATGTATTCAACGATGCGTTCCCAATTGGCGCGCATGTAATCCCAGGCCAACACAGCGCCTGTGGCTCGCATGGCCACCCTGCGGAAGGTTATCGCCGCGTCCTGACGGCGAATTCCAGATGATGCATTAAACCCTCCGTCCAGATAACGCATCAGTATCCACAGCTCCCGCGTGCAGCCGAGGGCGTCTTTCATTTGAGGCTGCTTCCACGCAAAACTCCACTCAGCCTCCCCGCCCACCTCCAGAGCTGTGCACCCCACAGCCTCCATGATATTGGGGGATATGCCCTTGAAACCTGCCGGGTCAGCCATCCACTGTCGGTAAAGACTGAGTGACATGTTGCGGCAGTGGACGTTACCAAGGCGACATGCCCAAGTCAGCATGTCAGACCGCAGCTGCTGGTTCTGCAGGGAATCTGAGGAAAGCTCTTCTGTCCCAATGTGATCGTAAAGTGGCTGGATAAGAGAGAGAATGTAATCTTTAAGGGCACCATAGGCCGGGTCACGATGGAACATAGAGTAAATGTACTGGAGATTACTGAAAGTGGCGCTCCAGGGCACGTATTCCTTCTCCTGTGAGAGGTAGGAGATCAGATCCAACACCATCTCGTAGGACAGACGGCCTGCCCGGGCCAAGTTGAATGCGTCATCGATGATCTGGGCTCTGTTGATGGCGTGAATCACGTGATGGTTCTCCTTAAGCTGCCGCGCCAGGAGCTTCCAGTTGGCTTCGTCGTAGTTGACTCTGTAGTAGGCGGACTGGAGTACATTAAAGATGACCCAGTGTGAGGAGTTAGGCAGAGTCACTTCATAAGTCGGTGGGTCCTCCCCGGCAGCCATCCAGAGCTTCACCCGCGTGTCATTGAAGTCTGGCTGGTCTCCAGATGTGTATGTTAGGGGAACGTACCAGCTCTTGATGGGAGGAGCGGGGGATGTGGAGGGAGTGGAGGAGGGAGGAGTGGTGGGACAAAGAGTGGTGTCGTCTAATTTGAAGTATTCCTGAGTGACGGTAGCTGTGGTGTTACTGATTCGCGTCACGGTCACCACGGGGAAGCCCATCTGCAGCGTCCACGTGTCCATGATGGTCTTGACGGTGAGGTTGGCGGGCAGCGTGCCGGCCATGTGTGCAGCCTCCGTCAAGTAGTGCCACAGATCGTCCTGCTCGGCGTTCTTGAACATCCTATAGGAATCGAGATGGGGAGTTTGGTTAATTTCTCTTTCGTTCTTAAGCTTATTCTCGATCTCTTTTTATCTGCTGGATATTGTCACACATGACTATAAGTACTTTGTGTATAGTAGGGGGTGATGGATAGAGAAGTGTGCGCTTGTGCAGGTAATGGAGAGAGAGTGTGTGGGGGTGTGAGTGGGTGAGAGAGTCTGCGTTCCGTGTGTACTAAACTTACAATGTCGTGAGGTAGTTTCGGAGGCCCTCCCTGAAGACTCTCTCTGTCAGGAACTTGCTCATCATGCGGATAACGGACGCACCTGCACGGGGATTGTTTCGTTAATCACTTACGAAAAATACAGGTGCAAAAAATACCTGCACACCATCACCACCAATTAACGACACATTACTTGAGGTCATTTAGTTAGCCTACACTCACTATAGAGGAGGAAAAAAACTCAAGTAGGGTTGAAGTGAAGAGATGCAGGAAGAGACGAGAAGATGGAAGGAATGAAATAGAAAAACAAGGAAACGGATGAAGTGAATCTGTGAAGCACGAAAGAAGAAAAAAGAAACAGAGGGATGAAAGAAACGAGGGATGAAGGAAGGAAAAAAGATGAGGTGATAAAGAAAATGAAAGTTTTAAAGAAGGAAGGAAGGACGGAAGGAAGGAAGGACACAAAGAGATGCAGGAGATGAGAAAAGGAATAATGACGGAGTGCTTTGAGTGCTTTGAAAAAAAAAAATAATAAAGGATGAATAGAAGAAATACAGATACAGAGAAATCAAATTAAAGAAATGAAGAAATAAAAGATGGAGGGATGAAAGAGAATGACGGACAACAATAAAGAGTAGAATAAAGAATGTAGACAGAAGAATCCAGGCAATGAAGGAAGAGGAGAAGGAAGGACATGAAGAATGAAGAACACGAAAGGTGAAGATGAAGAAGGATAAAACAAAAACTGCTTCTCATAAATACCTTTGTTGTAAGTGATAGTGTCAAAAATTTCATTGATGATTGCAGGGTCAGGCACAGGGACACTGACAGGGTGGGAAGACTTAAGGGCGTCCAGGGCCATCACAGACTGTTGCTTCTTTACCACAAACTGATCAAGAGCGCCCCATTCAGGCTCAATCTGCAAAGAGAGGGAAGATATGCGGGGTTGAAGGAAAAGAAAAGAGGAAAGTTTGCAGTGGTGGTGGCATTGGTTTTGATGGTAGTGGTAGAGAAAGAGAAGGAGAAGGAGGAAAGAAAGAGGGTAGGATGAAAGGAAAAAGGCAGGAAGAGGGAATAGGTGGAAGGAAGGAAAGAAAGCATAACGAATATGGTAGAAAACAGAACGCAGAAGACAAAAGAAGGAAAAAAGAATGACAAGAGGAAAACAAATATCAGGATAAAAAAAAAGATGAAAAGAAAAATAACACTCCCACTGCAAAAAAAAAAAAAAAGAAAAAAATCTCTGAAACAACCATAACACTGAGAAAAGAATCAGACTTTAAAATCACAACTGTAAAAGGATTACCGTGTTTAAATCAACATTAACACTCATACACCTGTGGACACCTGGACGCCTCCTCCCCGTCCCTCTCTTTCAACACTCATACACCTGAAGACACCTGGACGCCTCCCTTCCCCATTCCTCCCTTCCAACACACACACCTGAGAACACCTGGACGTCACCCTCCTCCGTCCCTCCCTTCCAACACTCACACACCTGAGGACACCTGACGTCACCCTCCTCCGTTCCTCCCCTAAACACTCATACACCTGAGAACACCTAGACCCCTCCTCTCCTCTCTCCCTCCCTTCCTCACCTGATCCATGGCCACTGTCCCAACATAGGTGGCGAAACCCTCGTTCAGCCACAGGTCATTCCACCACTTGAAGGTGACCAAGTTTCCGAACCACATGTGGGCCAACTCGTGTCCAACCAGGTACGTCGTCCACTCCCTCTCTCTCAGCGAAGACTTGCCAGGGGTGTAAAGGAGCGAGGCCTCCCTATGGTGTGTGTGTGTGTGTGTGTGTGTGTGTGTTTAGTGGGGGAGGCAGGAGGGTGGAAAGAGAGAGAGAGAGAGAGAGAGAGAGAGAGAGAGAGAGAGAGAGAGAGAGAGAGAGAGAGAGAGAGAGAGAGAGAGAGAGAGAGAGAATATTAAATAACGTCAACAATTTTGGTGTGAATGTGATAAAGATATGTGGAATCAAAATAACAAGCTTTGCGAGAATTTGACAATTAGTTCTGAGAAACTAATACCAAAATGACCAATCATCTGAAAATCTGTGTGGTTTTGACAGACAACAGCCATTCCAAGTCGTTTAATAGTCTTTTTTCTATACAACAAGTGTCTGGAGCAGCTTCCCAATGGTGTCTGTGCTTGCTGGAGTGGTTAATATAGCACTTACTTACTCACGCAGATCCATTTATCGCCGTGTAATTGAAAATGTTGAAAGAAAACTGAGAATGTGAACAATGAATCAACTGGAAAGGGTTCGTCACGGGTAACACAATAAACATCATGTGGCTTTCCAATCAAATAAAGGTGGATGTTGAAAGAAGCTGAAAATGTAAACCATCAGTACATTGAAATGTGTTTGTCAGCAAGGTGTTCGTAATCATTATCCTCCTCTCAGACAGCGAATGAATGTTGTTGATGGGAAGGAAACTCTAGCAAGGATGAGGAACCAATTGAGAGTAAAGAGGGATCATGTGAGAGGCTGGTGAGACAACGGGCCACGGAAAACATTGCGTGTGTCTGTCTTAGCTCCAAAACGCCGCCACTTTTTCAAACCATATAGTAACTGAATTGAATATGCAGCCTTCTGGAATCCGATATGTGAACAATGAAAAAATAACAGGTTACATTTTATTTTCCCCAAGTTTTGTTCACGTGTCAGATAAGACTAACGCCGTTTGTGCTTTTAACCCCTTCAGTACCAGGACGTGCTTCCATATTCATTCTGGTGACTATTTGATGATTTTATACAGCTTCAGAAACTCATGTGGGGGGATTAAAATAGTTAACTCTGTGGCCTTTTAATCCTCTGACCTCCATAGACCCTTGCTAATGTCAATAAAGTGGTCTAATGGTACACAAAATTCAAGGTAAAAATGTGCCCCAGTACTGAAGGGGTGAAGTCGAAAACCACACAGATATTAAGACACTGGAGGTCTGAGAGGCACAACATGGTTAACAGAAAGTGACTAAAGAGCTAATACAGTTCACTCGTTAATCTTCTATATGACCATAATTATTCCTTACATTAGGTACATCAACACACACACACACACACACACACACACACACACACACACACACACACACATACACACAGAACCATTCAAATAATCTAAGTATTAGTTCCAGATAGGGCGATCAAGGGATGTTAAAGCTGATGAGTCATATAAATATCTCGTTAATAGATTATATACAGTTGATTATTATCTCCATTAAATCTAGGAGTGTCAAAGTAATGTGCAAGCTAAAGAGTGCAGCGCTCCTCCAATACCATGACGCATTTTCGTATTCATTCTACTTACTATTTGGTGATTTCATATAGCCTCAAAAATTCATGTCAGGGGAATTAAGATAGTGAAGACTGTGGCCATTAGTTTTCTGACCTCTATAGATCCTTCCTAATGTTAATAAAATGGTCTAATCGTACACAAATATCAAGGTTAAAATGCATCCTGGTATTGAAGGGGTTAAGAAAGAAGATCAGCTGTAAATGTTGAACCGCCATCAGGTCAGCCTAACTTCAATTGTAAATAAAAAAGAAAAAGAAAATGGAGTATGTATTTGGGAGCGACATCAGGGATGAAGACAAGCGTGGCTTCACGAAGGGGAAATCATGCCTCACGAACTCATCGAATTTTTCTGAGTTAAAGTTTATATGACAGGAAAAGAATAAATCTAAGAGAATTTAGTAAGGCGCTCGACAAGTTATGCCATCAAAGGGTCTTGAGAGACGTTAGGTGGCAATGCGTAGATGGAAAGTGATAGACTGATTGAGGTCATGATTATGCGACAAGCAACAGAGATCTATAATTACTACCTCTAAATCCAATTGGGGCTAAAATAATAAGAAATGATTTATAGAAACTATACGATTTTTAATACATATTAGCGATTTGGATAGTGGGATTAGTAACAATGTTAGTAAATTAGCGGACGCCACAAAGAAATGGTAAAGTAATTAGCATAGATTAGGATACAATCGCCCTGCAGACAGACCTAGCCAGGGTGAAGGAATGTATGGATAGATGGTAAATGTAACTTGATAGCAGCAAATATAGAATTGTTAGAAGTCAGTACAATAGAGACAGAATAAAGAACGAGACTCTGGGAACATTAGAATGGTAGAGATTTGGGTGATTTAGTTAGCTACGATCTTCATAAGAAGAAAAATGCATAGAGGAAGAAACAAAACAGATTGTATTATGTGGTGGCCAGACCAATCATAGATTATGATGTACAGTTCTGGTTTCTATGTTACAAGAACAGCTCTGCTAGAATCACTACAAAGAACAAAGGCTGAAAAGCATACAAGGGATGGAAGATGTTATTTACGAAAGAATAATTGAAGCTTTTACATTTGCATTCCTTACAGCGGTGTAGATTAAAATGTGATCAAATTGAGGTCTTGATGTGGTATAGGGGGCAAAACAAGGCTGGCATAAATAAAATCCTCAGAGTCAGTAATTAGGATAGGACAAGCAATAACAGGTTCAAGGTTGGTGAAGCTAGACTGAAAAAGAGAGAGAAAGATAGGAAGGAACTTTGACTCTCAAATCTAGTAGCAGATGATGAGATAATTGATTATTGGTTGAGTCTTTGGTAAGCTTTAAAAGAAAAAAATAAATCTATAGACAAGAAAGACAGGTGGAAATAAGTAAGTATGCATCATGCCAGAACCAGCACAAATAACCCTGATTGATTCCTACAGCTCCCTTAGCCTTACGTTACAACAGACTGCAGAACAACATGAACAAGCATAAGTACATGCTTGATATGAGTGCAGAGAGTGGTACCTGTAAGTGATGAGTCCCCAGTTTTCCATGGCGTTTGGACTCATCTCAGGGGGACAAATCATATCTAACTTTGAGAGTGGGTAGGGAACCTCGAAATATTTGCTTAGGAAGTCAAGACCCACGACGGACGCATGGATCCCGAGGTCAAGTTTTGAAAGAGCTGCTTCTCTCACCCAGGCTACGGGACGCGGCGTGGTGCGGAGAGTGGCATGAGAAGAAATATACATAAGAACATCAAAACATGTGAGGAAAGCTACAAGATGCCATCAGGCTTTTAAAAGCTCTCCTTTAACTCAGCACTAACAACCTGATCACTGAGTCCGTTCCATCTCTTTCTTAAAACTAAATTCTTCAAGCTTGAACCAAATGTTTCTGGATCTATCCTGGCTACTAATTCTAAGATCTTTGCTCATGTCCCACCTCTTATAACCTGTTTACCACTTAAAGACTTCAATTAGATCCCCTCTCAACCTACGTCTCTCTAAAAGAATGCTAATCTAACAGCTTCAATCTCGCTTCGTAGGGAATATCCCTCATCCTCTGTATCCTTTCAGTCATTCTCCTTTGCACTGATGTTAATAGATCTATGTCCTGCTTATAATGTGAGAGACCAAAACTTTACGGCATAGTCTAACCAAATATAACTTTAACATTACTTTGGGACTTATGTTTTTAACACTCTTAAAAATTAATCCTAGTACACTATTTGCCTTATTTCTATCCTCTATGTACTGTTTTCTTAGACCAAGATCGGAACTAACTATAACTCCAAATCCTTTTTCATATCAAAAGAACATCTGGTGACATAATGTTTTTTTTTTTTTATTGATGAAGGAGTTTTGGTAAGTTGCAGAATAGATTAAGCATGAATTCGGAAAAAGAATATAAGGTAGAACATCACGCAGAGCAGAATCCTCAAACAATTTAGGTCCTCTGTCTCTTGGCCACACCTTATAGTAATCATCCCCCAGTTCTCCATCCCGTTAAAGGAGTTCTCTGGGGGAGAAAACAGATCGAGCTTGGGGAGCATGTAGGGAATGTCGAAGTACTGTTCGTAGTAAGACAGCATTGGTTTGAGAATGTCCCCAGCCAGACCTGTACTAGACTGTACGGATGCCCTGCTGACCACTGAGGAGAGTGAAAGTGGAGAGAGAGAGAGAGAGAGAGAGAGAGAGAGAGAGAGAGAGAGAGAGAGAGAGAGAGAGAGAGAGAGAGAGAGAGAGAGAGAGAGAGAGAGAGAGAGAGAGAGAGAGAGAGAGAGAGAGAGAGAGAGAGAGAGAGAGAGAGATTACACAATTAAGATCACTCATTCAAAAATCTAAAATCAAATAAAAGTAGAACAAGAATCAGCGTTAAAGGAACAGAATGCACCGCACACCACGAGCCTTTCTGCCGTGGCCTTCACCTCCGCACCTGACAGAAGAAAGCGCTGCCTAATCACTCTTTACCACAATATAAAACAAGTAGAAATAAGAGGATCCTGTGAAAATTAGATCAATCGCTCTTTCACTTTGTTTTCATTATTCTCTATTTTCTAACACTAAATCATTCATTCCTATCTTTTTTTCCTTCTATAATTATTCACCTTCCTTCATCTCTCATCAGTTTTCGTTTTTTTTTCCTCTTCCTATTCTTTTGATTAACGTTTCCATTCAGCTTTCCTCGCCCTATAAGTTTGGTTTACCTCATCCTTTCCTTTCGTCTCTCACCACAACCCACTTCTCTCTCTCTCTCTCTCTCTCTCTCTCTCTCTCTCTCTCTCTCTCTCTCTCTCTCTCTCTCTCTCTCTCTCTCTCTCTCTCTCTCTTTCCTTGTTGCCCTTCACTAAATCAAAATTCTTCCACTGCACTGGTCTCGCCTTATCAATATTGAAAGTACTGCAGAAATACAGTATATGTATTTGAATGAACAAAGAAAAATATAAGAATAGCAAATTCATTCTACCAACTGTAAGGTAAAAACAAATATTAAAAGTCGTTGTATTAAAAGAAAAAGCCTAAAAAGTTGTAGATCATTATGGGCAAAATTATATTGAATTTTTTTTTTTTTCTCCTCTCTTTTCCCCGTCTTTCCCCGTGGCCGTTACCTCTGATTAGCGTCGTGTTGTCCTTCCCACCGCTCACCTCGCGCTTCGAGAAATCTGAGATGGCGAAGGCGACGAGATACACTGGCATTGGCACAGACTCCTCGAACTCGTCCCAGAACCAGCCCACCTCTCCGTCACTTTTGGTCGAGTGGAGAGAGAAGAAAACTATTAGGTAAATTCATGTTGTATTTCAAATGCATTTTCTATCGCCTTATTTAGTAATTTGTTTGAACTTTGGTTCCTTAGGGTAATGTACTGGAGACTTATAAAATTCTAAATTGTCCTTCGTGGTCATATCTATATCAACGTTTTTACTAATGTTCACTTGTTCATTGTCGTTTGATTTTATTTTCATTCATTTGTTTATTTATTTCTTATGTAGGAAGGGCACCACTTAAGGAAAAAAAAACCAGTAATAATAAAAAAAGACCCACTAAGGAGCCAGTCTCCGAAGAGAATCGAACGCAGTAGTAAAAATTTACAGGAAAAGTGTCTTGAAATCTCTCTCTTGAAAGATTTTAAGCTGTAGGAAGGTGGAAATACAGAAGCAGGCAGGGAGTTCCAAAATTTACTAAGAAAATGGATGAGTGACTGAAAATACTGATTAACCCCTGCAACAGAGAGAGGCGGACAGAATAAAGATGAAGAAGGGGAAGTATGTGTTGTTTGTCAAAAACGTAAACACATTTCCTACTTGCTCTGTGTCCCGATTCCTTTAGGTTCTGGAAACAATCACTTTTCTCGGTATCATGACAGCACTCACATGGCAGTGGTGTGGAGGAGAGGCATGTTAGACAGTGCAGTCATTCCTTCTTTTCTAGCTAGGAAGACTTTGAACGTGGCCTTCATCTCTGGCTCATCGAAGCAAGGGAAGGCTCGCCGCGCGTCTACTGCTTGGAACTGCGTTGACGCCACCCAGCTGACGAGGAAGAGGACGAAAGGATGACGAAGGATGAAACAGATTAAACCAGAATTGTGTGACTTGGAAAACTGAAATATATATGTACGGCCAAAATCGAGGTTCTCATGCTGTTCAAAGACAACTTCCCTTCAGAGGAGCAAGCTGTAACGTATTTGTATTTTGTAGTAGTAGTAGTAGTAGTAGTAGTAGTAGTAGTAGTAGTAATATTGATCTTTGTAATGAAAATAACCATAAAATCAAGCATCAAAACAAGAAAACTGACTGTACGAAGCCAAGACACAAAAATAGACAAGTGTATCCTTTAGTACAATACCTGATATCTCCGTTTTCTTTGGTGTAAGAAGACCTGTAAAAACCTCGCGGGTGCTGGCCAAGTGTACCTAAAAAGCTGATGGAGAAAGTGTAGTTGTTTCCTTTTAAAAGCTCTTCCCCCAGCTCTGCAACATAGAGCATGTCGGCGTTGGAGTACCGCTGGGCCACGATCCCAATTCCTTTGTTGCCTCCTGTCACCACAACCTGAAAACGGGAGGAGGAGGATGAGGAGGAAGCAAATAGGGAGGAGGAATATTGCGCAGGGAAAGGAAGGAAATAGAGAGTCGAAGAGAGGAAGTGGAAGGAGATGGGAAGGTAAGGTAGGTGAACAGTAAGGGGAAGAGGAAGAAAAGGAGAAGGAGAAAGGGTATGACGTAAGATATGAGAGAAGGTTATGCGGGACAGAGGATGTGGCAATTGTTAGATAGGATTACGTCATGTGTGTGTGTGTGTGTGTGTGTGTGCATGTGTTAGAGAGAGAGAGAGAGAGAGAGAGAGAGAGAGAGAGAGAGAGAGAGAGAGAGAGAGAGAGAGAGAGAGAGAGAGAGAGAGGGCAGATGACAGGTTACATTTAAGATTCTGTCAGGGAACTTGGTAATCACACTACGGAAAAGGATCCTGTGAAGTGTGATCATACATAAACAGGATGTATTGCATACATCCTGAACTGGTCCCAGTCCAACCCTCTCCCTTCACCAATGTAGGGAGGACAGAGAAGAATGACGCAGCGGTACCGAGGAAGGATCAGGGAGGGTACACTCGCGAGGAAGAGGAGGAGGAAGAAGAGATGAGTGTTCTCCATTATAGTCACAAGCGTTCAGTGAGCATGTAAGCAAATTAATGTCAAGGTTGCTGATTATTTATTACTGTTGCCACGATGACATCATGTGGCCTTCATTTGCAAATATGGTGTGTATCATGATAGATGATGTTGACATAGAATACTTCTGATCAGTCTCAAGGATCACGTAAGATGCTCACACTCACTCACACACACACACACACACACACAAACACATGAATATAAAAAGCAGTCAGGGACAGTTTCCATTATGATGTATCATGCACGGTGACTGAAATCCAAGGAAAGGAGACTGAGGAGGAGGAGGAGGAGGAGGAGGAGGAGGAGGAGGAGGAGGAGGAGGAGGAGGAGGAGGAGGAGGAGGAGGAGGAAGAGGAGGAGGAGGAGGAAGAGGAAGAGGAAGAGGAGGAGGAGGAGGAGGAGAAGGAGGAGGAGAAGGAGGAGGAGGAGGAGGAGGAGGAGGAGGAGGAGAAGGAGGAGGAGGAGAAGGAGGAGGAGGAGGAGGAGGAGGAGGAGGAGGAGGAGGAGGAGGAGGAAGAAGAACAAGAGGACGAGGAGAAGAACAACCAATATTTACAGATTCTAATGAAAATCAAATCATACGATGCCAGTGAAAAAAAAAAATAAGAACGAAATCCATCACACACACACAACCAGAAAACTGAAGCACATTACCAAACCACAAATCACAACGGAACCACGGAACCAGGCAGTGAAGATACAAGAATTGGCAGCCCTCTCTTACCTTGGCTGTGTGGTTGAGGGTGACGATATCAACCATATGTAGAAGGAAGAATTGGGTTGGAGCTTGCACCGTCACGTCTATCTTCACCTCTCCTTCTACCTTGAAGTCCCCGCTCAGGTAAGGCCGGAGGTGAATTTCATATCGTAGAGGCAGAATTGTTTTAGGAAGTCGAATACCCTCAAGAAACCCATGCTTCTGTGCGGGAAGATTAAGTGATTTAATCTCACAGAATAATTACTTTTTAAGGGTTACAGAGATTATATGGAACTGGAGAGAAGTACTGTGAGAACACAAATATCTTAATTCTCCTTCAGGCTGAAGTCGAGATAAGGGGAATAAAAGTAAAAATAATCTTCGAGTGTGTGTGTGTGTGTGTGTGTGTGTGTGTGTGTGTGTGTGTGTGTGTGTGTGTGTGTGTGTGTGTGTGTGTGTGTGTGTGTGTGTGTGTGTGTGTGTGTGTGTGTGTGTGTCAGTATGGGTGCACTGAGACTGGCTGATCTGTTAGTAGGTTTAGAAGCGTTGAATAGTGATAAGTAACGGCCAAAATAACTACAACACAACACACCATGAGGAAAAACATACAACGCACGACTCCATACTGTTCATGCACACACACTTGTTAACCCCTTCAGTACTGGGACACATTTTCACCTTGATTCGTGTACGATTTGCCTTTTTACTGACAGTAGGAAAGGACTAAGGAGGGCAGAAGATTAATGGCCAGTCTTCACTATTTCAATCCCCCATATGAGTATCTGAAGCTGTAAAAAATCTCTAAACAGTAAGCAGATTGAATATGGAAATGCGTCATGGTACTGAAGGGGTTAATCACTACACTGGGGTTTGTCTTGAATTGTGACTGTTGTATGGTAAGCCTTCAAGTCACCCTGTTAGCCCTGTGATAATAGACTCAGTGGCCCAGGCTGGCTCTTGACTCCCCTAACACAGCATGAGACAACTAAAACCTTAGCATTGCGCCACTGGACCCGAGGCTGCAAACAAATAAAGCATGCAAGACAGACTCAGGCTAACTTTATACATAATATCAAATACTTTAGGTGGCTCTTATTTTTTCAACCTGCTTGTGTTCGTGTGTGTGTGTGTGTGTGTGTGTGTGTGTGTGTGTGTGTGTGTGTGTGTGTGTGTGTGTGTGTGTGTGTGTGTGTGTGTGTGTGTGTGTGTGTGTGTGTGTGTGTGTGTGTGTATTCGAGCGCGCTAGTACTTTTTCTAAACCTACTTTCAGTGCTGATGTTCCTACTAGCGGAGACTGTTTCTACTGTTGCTACTGCTACCACTACTACTAATACTGCTACTACTAACACCAAATACAATAATAATAATAATATTATTATTATTATTATTATTATTATTATTAATAATAATAATAATAATAATAATAATAATAATAATAATAATAATAATAATAATAATAATAATAATAATAATAATAATAATAATAATAATAATAATAACAATAATAATAATAATAATAGTAATAATAATAACAATAATAATAATAATACAAATAATGATAATGATATTCTTCTTATAATTTTTTTTGTCTCTTGGAGCTTGTGCAACAGTGGGGAATTCATTTGGTGGTGGAGCAAAAAATTCGAATAATAGTAATAATAGTAATAATAATAATAACAAGCGAGGTAACGCGAGAGGACACCCATTCCGCTGTAATCTAACGGTGCTGGTGCTTCTGGCCGTGATAGAGGCATGGGCATCAATGCATAATGTGTGAGATATTGCACAAAAAGAAGCTAAGTGATGTAGGAAAGATTTCACAAGGCAGATGGTTTGAGAATTATGTGTCCGGGAATTTCTAGCACTGACCTTGAAGCGAGAGGTAGTTGCCTATGCGTGCAAAACGCTCCAGGCATGTTACAGAGGAGGGGACACTCACCCCACGTCTATCCTTTACTCATCGCTACTACTAATACTGCTGTTGTTACTGCTGCTATTACTGCTGCTACTACTACTACTACTACTGCTACTGCTATTGTTACTGCTACTATTACTGTTGCTACTACTACTACTACTACTACTACTAATAATAATAATAATAATAATAATAATAAAATGTATTATAAGTTTTATTTTACTTGTATTGTATGCATACACTTTTTGTGTGAATAAATAATACGGAACTGAACTACTACTACTACTGCTACTACTACTACTACTACTACTACTACTACTACTACTACTACTACTACTACTACTACTACTACTACCATACAGTTACTACCTATATCATTAATACTATAAATATCTATACTTCTAACTATGAAATCTACACACACACACACACACACACACACACACACACACACACACACACACACACACACACACACAAATACACACCTGTTAGTTACATTCCTTAGTTTGGAGTGGGCATTATCAACTCACCGTGCTTTTGGGCTTGTTGGTGGAAAGGTTGAGAAGCGTGGACAAGGTGGGTGTCGGGGGCGAGGCAGACGGCGTGGGTTTGCTGGAGTATATAGCCGGCACGAAGGCCAATGCCAAGCTAGCAATAATGAAGCAGAGTAACCAACAGCCGCGTTCCGCCATGATGAAGACACTCACGGGTACGACGGTCAGAAGAGAGGCACTAGTCCAGCCTACCTCCTCCCACCAAGTCACCAGCAGAGTGAACCGAGTGCTGTGTTCCCAACTAAACTTCTCCTGATCCTCACCATCTCCCCCTTTCCCCTAACCCGCCTCCTTCCTTCTCCCTCCCCTCTCCAGCTCCATCGTCTTCTTATCCTTTTTTCTCCTCTCCTCCCTTCCTGTTCCTCTCCATTCTACTTTTCTTTTCTTCCCTTCTTCACTTTTTTCCTTCTTTCCTTCTCCATCCGCATCGTCTTTCTCTCCTTTTCTTCTCTTCTAAGTTAATAGTACGGAAACCAGAATAGCAA
Source organism: Portunus trituberculatus (assembly GCF_017591435.1). Classification (NCBI taxonomy): domain Eukaryota; kingdom Metazoa; phylum Arthropoda; class Malacostraca; order Decapoda; family Portunidae; genus Portunus; species Portunus trituberculatus. Next base: position 689,341 of record NC_059278.1, read on the forward strand.
AAATGTTTACTGCGAATGTTCCTAGAGTCCTGACACAGAGTCAGCAGCCCTAATAGAGAAAATACTCGACCTTGATTGGTGTTACTTCTTCTTCCCTTCAAATTATTTCATGTTGTTGTTGTGTAGGAGCAAGTTTTCTTTTCTCTTCCCTCCAGACTCAACTCGCCAGCATGGAGGCGAATGTCATACATATTCCTCGTCTGCATTCCACTACTAAGAAATGTTAAATTTATTATTTTTTACTAAGACTTACCATCGTGCCGAAATAATTGTGCGCACAGTGGTGCTCTTAGTAAGTCTTAGCTAGATATTACTAGACATTAAGTGTTATTTTTCTATAAGTAAATGATTTTGTTTTCTATCAGCGTTCTTGCAGGTGCCCATGACAAGTTATGCGACATTTCAAGGCTGCCACGGCTTTCATGATAACAAAGACTTGTTCACACCTCACTATCACAGTGACGAGCACGTTATGCTATAGAATTACGAAAAAAATACACAAACAAGAAGAACAAATAATCCCTCGATTCCTCCACTGATCAGTTCGTCACAACTTTCCAGATAACTATCCCCTCTTCTTCAATAACGCTCAACCGTCCCTCTCTTCCTAATCTCAACACCTTCATTCTGTTCTTTACTTATCATCTAAACTGAAAACTTTACATGTTATCTTTAGGTAAAACATATTTTTAAGAAGTTATACTGTAGTTCCTTTCTCATGGATGTCAGGTGGAAACAAAGAAATCAAGACAGGTGATATAATTAATTGCTTTTAGGGAACTGGCAATCAAATGGGTCTTTTTTGTTATATTTTTTTGTTACCCTTGGCCAGCTTCCCCTCATCCATAAAAAAAAAACCTACTGACGCACATCCCCGCCTGCCCCACACCATCACATGCATCAATCACTCGTACTTTCTCGGTTATTGTCAATTCTATGTGGTTTCTAGGTCTTCGCTGCTTCATCCTTGGTCTCCATCTATCTAAACTTTACTATTTGTTATGCTAATGAAAATATGGTCCAGTGATGAGTGAGTTCAGACTACACGTATAAGATGAAGCGACGCAGAGACGCTGAGAAGGGCAAGAGATGAGTCCAGAAAGGAGATCAAAATTAGGAAGAGTACATTGAAACGCTTTGCTATTTTGTCAGGACTATTTTCAAAGACCGCCATTAAGACTATATGCTTTCTCATGCTTTTTTTTCTAAGAAATCTTCCTTAAGTTAGGACGATGAAAACGCTTTTGAAAATCCCTTTACCTTCCGCTGCAGCCTGTTAAAAGGAGTCAATGATAGATTTTGTAATAATATACAGCTAAGAATAAGGTTACTAATTCATTTTGTTACATATCCTGGTTTAACAAGAACATATCTTTTAGTATAATCTGGTCTTATACATGTGAAACTGTTTTTACCTCATTAATACTATACAAAGTAAAACATTCAATCACACCATACAAAGATTTAACACTGACATGTCATACATACTCATACAGCCATTATGCCCACTCATACACCACTGTAAGTCACATCTTGCACCATAGCCAGCCATGCATCAAGTTACTCCACTTAATACGATACACCACAATGGAAACTTACTATCGCCCGGTCCATGCCTTCAGATACCAAAACTGGTGTGGTTGTCAGCTTCAAATTGATTTGTATTGCTGGTTTATTAAAATGGACAATAGGATAGCGTCGTTGTTGTAATTCTGATACGAAACAAATAACAGGTTTATGATATTAAGTTTCACCTCAGTTGTTAATAATTTCCTCAACTCCAACACGCAAAAAAAAAGAGAGAGAGAGAGAGAGAGAGAGAGAGAGAGAGAGAGAGAGAGAGAGAGAGAGAGAGAGAGAGAGAGAGAGAGAGAGAGAGAGAGAGAGAGAGAGAGAGAGAGAGAGAGAGAGAGAGAGAGAGAGAGAGAGAGAGAGAGAGAGAGAGAGAGAGAGAGAGAAAACACGTGCTAACTTCTCGTCCCAAAGTATCAAGCTGAAAATTTGAATGTCATCTCGAGAGCCACTTAAAACTCAACTCCCCTGCGCTTGACATCCCTGCCTGCATGTGAAGCGAAGGGCGCAGGTAGTCACACAGCGGCCTTCACAACACAAAGACCTTTTAAATACACGAGTTGTCTATTTTTCTTTCAGTTATTAATGCTCTGAAGTGAATCTATAATCATATCAACTTGAGGAGTAGATGTAGTTGGAAGTGCCCCGTGAAGCTGTACTGTGCTCTGCTTGTCAAGTTTAGGATTATTTTGGGTTTTTATTTATTTGTTAATGATTGAAGTTTTTTATTTATCTATTTATTTTTTTGCTTTGTCTCACTGTCCTCTTCTGATCTCACTGTATTTTACACACACACACACACACACACACACCGCAATGTAGTGGTTAGCACGCTCGACTCAAAATCGAGTGGGCCCGGGTTCGAGTCCTGGGGGCGGTGAGGCAGAGGGGCAAGCCTCTTAATGTATAGCCCCTGTTCACCTAGCAGTAAATAGGTACGGGATATAACTCGAGGGGTTGTGGCCTCACTCTCCCGGTGTGTGGAGTGTGTGTTGTGGTCTCAGTCCTAACCGAAGATCGGTCTATGAGCTCTGAGTTCGCTCCGTAATGGGGAAGACTAGCTTGGTGACCAGCAGACGACCGTGGTGAATCACACACACACACACACACACACACACACACACACACACACACACACACACACACACACACACCATGCACACTGACAGAGGTGAGATAAATCACTGCAGTCCAATTTCCATACTTTCAGCATTTAACAAATTTTTTGAGAAAATATATCCACCGGACTTATTAATTACTTTGATATTAAGACACCCTCCTAACAGAGAACCAGCACAGCTTCAGGGCTCATCGATCCACTGAGTCCGCGATACTTGAATTTGTGAATAAAATGTACCTAAATTTAGAAGAAAAAATATTTGCCGTTGGGGTATTTATAGACCTATCTGAAGGGTTCTACTTCATAAACTAGAACATTTAGGAATTAGAGGTATAACACTAAAATTATTTCACAGCTATTCAAGATGCAGAAAACAAGCTGTCTGTTGTAACGAACCTTGTTCTTCTTTCAAGACTATAAGTAAAGGTGTACCTGAAGGGTCTGTTTTAAGTCCAATACTATATATATATATATATATATATATATATATATATATATATATATATATATATATATATATATATATATATATATATATATATATATATATATATATATATATATATATATATATATATATATATATATATATATATATATCAATGATGTTATTGCCGCTAATACTATATGTGAAATTAAAATGCATGCTGATGATACCACACTTCTACTTAAAAATAGAAATATAGGCACATTGCATTCAAACTTAATTTTAGCGTTAAACAGCATTAAATTATGGATTAAAGGTAATCAACTAAACATCAACATTTCAAAAAAACTGATTATGTATTTTTTCAAGACAGATCTGTAATAAAATGATAAATCCTGTTTTACTAGATGGTCAAGTAATTCAACAAGTTACTCACACTAAATTTCTTGTGTCACGAGAGATGAAAACTTGAATTGGAAGCATCGCATTGATGAAACTTGTTTGAAAGTCTCAAAAATTACTGGAATTTTGTATAGAATCCGCAGTAACCTAACAACAGAATCTATGATCAGCATATTTCATACACTTTGTTACCCACAACTAATATGTTGTATTTCAATATGGACCAGTACGTGGCCATCTTTCCTGAACAGACTAGTCACGGCCCACAAGAAGGTTTTAAGACGCATATCTTTTCTAAAAAAATAATAATAACAAATAATTAAATAAATAATTCATATTACTCACCATGTATTTTCTGAGGCAAAATTTATGAACATTTCTTTAGTTCAGAAATGTTCATAAATATCTTATGTTATTGCTAGTTTTAAAAAAATTCACACACAACACGATATTCAAGTTAACAGATAATGTTATAAACTCTAGAAATAATACTAGTAATTTAATGTGTGCAGTATTCTGAACCACATTATTTTAAAAACAGCATCTTTAATTCTAGGTGACAACTTTTAATAGCCTTCCTAGTGGTAAAAAGTTCTCCTTACAAGTGTTATTTTCCATATATACAAGAAAGCAATGAATGTCTATCGCGCCTCAGCAAAATTTGTGATTTGTAACTGTTTGTATATATATTTATTATGTTTTCTTACGATTATGTTCATTTTTCCAGTACTTATTGCATCCGTGTACATCTTTGTTATATATGCTTGCAATCCATATTTTTGTTCTTATTGTATTTGTTGCTTCCTTCACACAAACTAACATTACAGCTTTTTTTTTTATTAATTAGGCGTACACTGATTGTATGCTACTAGATCTTCGTATCAATTGAAAATAGAATATCGGTGAAGGTGCTACGGCTCGACGGACTGTGGCTAATTATTATTTTTGATACGTTTTATATAATCATGTATTGGCACAGATACTAACAATAAAACACTACTTACTTACTTACTTATACACACACACACACACACACACACACACACACACACACACACACACACACACACACACACACACACACACACACACACACACACACACACCTCTTATCTTAACCTGACGTAAAACCCTCGTGAATGCAGCCAGTCGCAGATCACGTCGTAGTTCTTCTCCATCCAAGCCACATTCCTTGCGACGATGTCCAGCGCGACCTTCGAGGCGGCCACTACTCGCGGGTTGTCCCTGTGGCTCTCCCTGAATACTCTCAGCTAGAGGAGGAGAAGGAGGAGGAGGAGGAGGAGGATAGGGAAGAGGAAGAGGAGGAATAGGAGGAAGAGGAGGAGAGATAAGTAGTAAATGATGATGAGATATGGATTCAGTACAGACAAATAGGCAGACAATGCAAATAAGAGGAGATTGCCAAGTGTGATGCAGAGGTGAGTTATTTCAAGACCCAAAAAGCATAGCCAGATGTGTACCTTCTCCATGTCTTGCTGTGAGGTGAGGGTCTCGGCAGCCGCCACCACCAGCTGCTCTGCCGCCGCACCGCTGTCTCCGTACCTTACAAAATAAATTGATTAATAGACAAATGGAAAAAAAATAATAGGAAAAAATAAATGATAATACAAGTTCAGTTTATATACATTCCGTTCAATGATATTACCACTGAACACTTTCTTCTGTGGATTGCGCACATAAGAGAAAACAAGAGGAAGAATTTTAAGGCAAACTACTGATCATTACTGACATGAAAGCAGCGCGTCTTATAGTTAGTAAATATAACATGTGGTTGTGGTTCAAAGTGTTGCAACTGTTCCTTATGAGTGCTGGAATGAAGGACTGCATGTGTTTGATAATTTATTTCTGTGCCATCCTGCTCTGTGCTGTGTTCAAGTGGTGGTGTGCTTTGTCGCAGTACAGTGATGCATGACAAGTCACTCACAAAGAGACCAGGGCTGACCAGCGGCGTGTAAGGAAGTTCCAGGCCAAGGGTTTCCCTCCAGAGCTCGACGCCACAGAATAAAACATCTGGAGAGTATTTTGTGTCCGCAGCTTAGTTTCCGAAGTCAAGGCCAGGTCCAGATACCTAGCAAGGGAAGAACAGAGACTATGGAAAACAATTAAGATGATGTAAACAAAATCTGTCTATGTACGCAAGGACATAAGAACAAAAGAAAATGAGAAACCTGCATAAGGCAATCAGGCCCACACGAAGCAGTCTATCTTTCCTATCCGTATATCTGTCTAATCTTTTAAGCTCCCTATTGTCTTGGCACAAACAACCTGGTTACTGAGTCCGTTACATTCATCAGCCACTCTGAGAACAAGTTCCTTATCATCTCTTTTTTAAATCCGAATTTTTCAAGCTTGAACCTATTACTTATGGTTCTATCCTGGCTACTAATCCTAAGAACTTTGGAGGAGGAGGTGAAGAGAAACATAGGTGTAGGGAGCGGAGTTTATTCCCGACTAGTTTCGCTGATACTTCTTCAGAGGAATTCATAATCAGAGAAGCATAAGCGAAACTAGTCGGGAATACGCTCACCCCCCTAAACCTTTGCTTCTCTTCACCTCCTCCTCCAATTTGTCTGAATATCTGAACCTAAGAGCTTTGTTTACGTCCCCCCAAGTTATAACCCATATACTACTTAAAAAGACTTATGGCTACACAGTTATCCGTTCATCATTTATTTTCAAGTGTTGCTCCCTTGTGCTCCGATGCCTTTAAAGAAATTAGAGACAAAGCCGCACGAATATTAATGAAACTACAACTAATAATTGTAACAGTGTTGTGAAAGTTATCGTGCAGTACTCACCCATTCTCCGCCCAGGTGTCGCGGCTGCAGCTGAGGGCGGCCACGAGCTGCTCCTTGTGGTGTGTGTCATTAGAGAGGAAGTACTGCTGCCACGCGAAGTCCCACTCGGCCTCTCCTCCGTGGGCGATGGCGGTGCAGTACACGGTGCCCCATAAGTCCCTGGGAACTACCCTGAAGACCACGAGGCAACAGTAGCATCTTAATACTGACGCTTAAGTGTAAAATAAATAAAATCGAGTTATATTGTAGCTCTACGAGAACACTCAGAACGTGATTACAGCCTTCACACAACTGAAATGAGAGAAAGTGAAGGATGAATAGATAGGTAAACTGTTTTATGATACTATGCTGTGTTTTCTTACCACTTCCGTTGTTGTTCTGTCCTGAATGTCATGAGGCGAATATTTCCTGATCTGCTGTGAACGTCCAGTAATTCATGGCTTTGGAATAAAGTATTTAGCTATGTGTCCTCACGATCTACATGTTGATCTGAATCTGATGAGTATAGTGCCCTGTATCCTCAGATGTTCCAGGTGTTCAGGTGACTCCTGTGCTGTCTTGTCACGGATTTCGGACTTGCTTATCATGAACTGTCATTTTACACCTGAATGTTTAATGATTTTTTCTTCACCATTGGCATTATTAGTAGAGGAGTTATGGAGGACACACGCACGCACGCATGGACGCACGCACGCACGTACATACCCAACAAGATAAATGAAAATAATAGACAGAAGAACTAATAAGATGAAATAGAGTTAATTATCGTTTCATCAGTTTAATTTCCTGTGGTTCTGTTCCTTATGGGTGTTGTGTCAGTCTGACCTTATGAAGGTTGATCAGCAAGGAAGTCTTTGTACGTTAATGACGACGATTAACTAGGAAGAAATCATAAAGTGGTGCGTGACAAGCTCATCTGTGGCTAAGATTCCTTCACTACCACTGCAGCATACAGGCAAATTATAGCATGTCTACACTCAGCGAAGTACACTGTGTGAGCATATCGAGTACATAATAGGAACCGACCGGTGTAGATCAGATATTACAAAAGGAATTCATGGTGGTGGTGGAGAGGGAGCGTTGATGTGTTGTGATCACCCACAGAGTCATTAATGAAGCGGTTTGTCCTGCTGCTTTGGGAAAGAGATTCAGCCCTCAGTTTATAAGACGATTTTAACGTGGGTTTTGTCTCACACGTACTTGATGTTTTCCGGCGTGAGCATCCACTGGGCGTAGAGGCTGGCGGCGAGGTGGACGCAGCTCGGGAGGCTATAGTGACACGCCCACTTGACAGCCTGGGAGTGTTTCTGCTGAATGGTCTGCACCTCAGTTATCTTCTCAAAGCCCACTAAATCCCAGAGAGGAACGAGTAATGACCACATGTATTTCTGTTGAGAGGAAAACGTAAATTAGATTCACAAACTATTTGAGGAAGTCAATTCCTCTTGTGAAATGCATCATCATTGATACATATAGGTCATTATCACTCACCTTGTGAAGTCTGCACCACATCCTCACCTTAAAGCCTTCGTGAGCTGGAGTGGTCTCAAGAATTTGCTTCATGTGTTCCATGTTGCGTTGGAAAACTCGCCACGGCAATGTCTCGTTCTCGTTCTTCATATATTCCACCAAACTCAGAGCGATCTTATAGGAGACCTTTCCTGTAGTGAAATAAACGAGATTTGAGATAAAAATCGTAAATTCTAATTAAAGGCATCAAGTTTCTCTAAGTTCATCTTACCAGATGACGCCAAGTTCAAGATATCGTCGATCATCTGAACTCTGTTGTTGACGTGAATAAGCTGGTGGTCGGTGAGCAGTTGCTGGATGAGCAGGTTCCAGTTGTGGTCGTCGTAGTTGACTCTGTAGTAGCCTGTCTGCTGCAGGTTGAAGATAACCCACTGGTCCTTGGGCGGCAGGTTGTGCACCGGTGTTTGCGTCTCCGTGTCCTTGAGCCACACCTTGACGCGGGTGTCGCTGAAGTCAGGCAAGTCCTGGGTGGTGTAGGTGAGCGGCACCCACCACGTGCTGAAGTGATCAATGGGAAGGCTGTCGTCTTGTAGCCATAAATATTTTTCCTGTAACAAAGAAAGAGAGTTTGTTGTTAAGGATGAATACAGAAAGTGTAACTAATGAGCCGCTTGTCTCAGAGTGACGTGACACACTCCGTCAGGAGCCACTCACCTGGTAAGCTGTGGCGGATATTCCTGACGGGCTTCTCGTCACCGTCACGAGAGGATAACCTGTCTCATGTATCCAGGTGTCCAGGATGGTCTTGACGGAGAGATCCTGCGGCAGCGTATAGGCCTCGTGTGCTGCCTTCGTTAGGTGGCGGAAAAGATCGTCCTGAACTACACTCCCATACTGACTGTAAGCACAAAGAAAGTAGATGTAGAAATGCAGTCATAATTACTTCACTGTTTAATATGAAATTTTTCTGCTGGAAATTTTATCTATATATACATTATGAGTCAGCCTTCTTTATTTCTCGTCTAGATTTTTTATGAAACAGTTTCCAAAAGAAGAACTCATACAAATGACAAACGAGAATATTACAGATAAAGTTACAAGTTACCCACTGTTCATGAAGGAAGGTCACCATACCCTTCCTGAAGGCGTGATGGGAAAGGACGTGAGCCATCATGCGCAGCAGGAGCGAGGCTGTGGTGAGACGCAGTGTTATGACAGCCATGCAAGTATTATTGTCTAGACTTTTTCAGCTATAATTGTTAATTTCAGTATTGCCTGAGGTTGTACAACACAGCAGAATAAAAGAGAACCAGCATATTTTTCTTGACATGCTTCATTTTGTATACGCTTAATTCTGATGGTTCAAAATGTGTCACGCAGAGGAATTCCTACTCAAGCACATGGACTCACATTTAAAGTAAGAGAATACGTTGAAATATGTATCTTGGCTGAACACGTCTATCTGCTGGTTGAAGACAGGAACCGCGGTAACCTTGTCGTCTTCAGGGAACAGCTCATGAACGGCGGAGCGTGCCTGCTCAATCACACTCTGGCTCACCATCGCCGTCTAAGAACAATTACAAATAAATTTCGTGAATTCTTATATAGAAATACGATATTGAGTATCACCATTCCTCGTACTACCTCTTGCATTGCAAAGTCGGACATGTAGCTGCTGATGCCCTCACTCAGCCACAGATCGCTCCACCAGCGCGGCGTCACCAAGTTTCCAAACCACTGATGGGCCAATTCATGAGCTTGAACCCACGTCACCCTCGCGAAGTCCATCTCATCGTCCTCCAGCGGGTCATAGAGCATGAAGTGCTCACTGTAAAAGAGAGCACGTTAGATGAAACAAGTAATGGGAGATACTAATGCACCAGATGAAACATTTATTATTTTCTGTGAGTGTTGGATTTTATTAATCACCATTCAGAGGTACGAGTACAGAAGAAAAGTAAAAAAAAAAAAAAAAAAAATTTTTTTTTTTTTTTTTTTTTTTTGACACTCAAAACATATGTTGTATCTGAAGTAAACTAAAGGTGTCTGATCATGAATATTTCCTCCTCAACACCATTCTACCGGCGCCTGCTCCACGCTAGACACTGCAGCAACACCACCATTTCTTACTCGTACACAATGATGGCCCCCCAACCCTCAAAGGCGAGACCTTCTTTCCCGGGAACAACAATGATGTCCAGCTTGGGCAGTGAGTATGAGGTGTTTGTATAGGTCTCCATAAAGTCCATGAGAACAGGCACGAATTGGTGAAGGAAAGACATCCTATCAAGCGCCTCCTGCCTGGCCCACACTGGAGGAGACATGACAGGAAATTAGGTCACTACTTGTTTGTTTATAACTCAGAATGGCTGCCAGGTATTATATAGAACAAGCATATTGGCCATCAGACTTCGTCTTACCTCTGATTGGAAGGTCTTGGCGGTGTGCAGTGACGTTGATGTGTGGAAGGGACATGACGACAAGGATCAAGAGGTAGGTGGACATCGGAGGCGTCGTCTGGAATCTGTCCCACACCCAACCCTCCTGGTCCTCTCTGAAAACCGTCGCTAGTTAACTCAGTAACTAAAAATATTTTAAGACTTCTGTCCTTTACTGACGTGTGGCATAACATCTATAAATCAGTGATTGGTCACACCACAGTTATCATGTTTAACGGACATTTTATACCCTTCTGTGTGGTTCAGATCACTGGGCTCACATAGGCATTGAAGGCACCGGTGAGGTAAAGCAAATGTTAGACCACCCATAAGAGTGAAACTGTGTTATGTCAGCTGTACATACTGGACAAGACACAAGAATGAAGACTGAACACAAAACAGGAGTTTCCTTAAATGACGTCTCACTCATCTCACATGGACGTGGTGGTGAGCAAGGGCATGTTGGACACAGCTGTCATGTTGACCTGGCGCGCCACGTGCACCTCGAACGTGGCCTTGAACTGTGGCTCGTCGAAGCACGGGAAGGCAATCCTGGCGTCGGCTGGCTGGCTAAGAGTGCTCACCATGTGTCTGCAGATGAAAATCAGACTATAGTCACCTTTCTTTAAATCTAACCAGGAAACAAACAGCAGAGTATAAAACGAGTCTTGGAATTCTCATATATATATATATATATATATATATATATATATATATATATATATATATATATATATATATATATATATATATATATATATATATATATATATATATATATATATATATATATATATATATATATATATATATATATATATATATATATATATATATATATATATATATATATATATATATATATATATATATATATATATATATATATATATATATATATATATATATATATATATATATATATATATATATATATATATATATATATATATATATATATATATATATATATATATATATATATATATATATATATATATATATATATATATATATATATATATATATATATATATATATATATATATATATATATATATATATATATATATATATATATATATATATATATATATATATATATATATATATATATATATATATATATATATATATATATATATATATATATATATACCATCAACACCAACTCAGGATTCACGGTACATTCTGCAGCAGTCCACTTACTTGTCAGTGCCGTCCACATCTGTATAGCGATGGCCGTAAAACCCTCCCATGTAGAACGCAAGGGTTCCTTCGTAGGGGATGGTGTACCGCACCCTCCTTCCCGCCTCGAGCACTCCATCGAGGTGGGCCGTAAAAATCTCAACGTCCAAGTCATCGACAAAATGAGTGATTTGTGGGACGGAGGCTGTTTCTTCATCACCTTCCGCTGCTTGAAGCTGTGGCAGGGAGATAAGGTTGTTGTTGACAGAATCAAACACACACACACACACACACACACACACACACACACACACACACACACACACACACACTACAATTATTACTTCATTCATTATACTTTTTACAATTCCATCTTTCCCACTAATGCCCCGCCCAGCTCTGCATCCTTTACAGCTCTACTCCAGCTACTCCACCAGTCAGCTGCCACACCCGCCGGCTGGTCTGCATAGCCATAGCACCTCACCTGAATACCGTGAGTGTGGATGTCCATTCCATATACGTGGAGGGTGATATTGGATGTCGCTTGGAGCACTTCAATATCGATCTGCACTGATCCGTGGACGCTGTAGTTCCCGTTGATAAAAGGCTGAACCCGAACACTGTAGTGGATGGGTCTGAGGCTGGCTGGCAGACGAAATTCCTTGTTCGAGCGTTGTGTTGTATCTCTAACGACAGCTTCTTTTCCTTCTCCTCCTCCATCGTTGCCTCCTATACTCACAGTGTTAGCAGCTGCAGTTAAGTCATTACGATGCGAGTGCATTTGTGTCTTATGTTTATACAAGGCAGGATACATAAGCTGAAAAAGAAGTGTTATGAGAAAACAATTTGTATTAATGACAATAACATTAATAAATACGAAATGCACGTTTTAAGTCACCCACCACGTGCTCGGGGAGCCAGACGGCCGTTGTGGAGCGCGGCGAAGTGCCCCGGGAGAAGAAGGACAAAGCAGATGACGAAGAGGACAGGGAGGGAGAGACGGGCACGGAGACGGCATTGCCAGCCGTCAGGAGAACCACAGCAGACGCCAAGCGAAGCAGTGGCTGGCAGGAAGCCCCTGGAGGATGTGCACTCCAACGCAGCATGGCGGGAGACTTTTATTAAGCCAATACTGAGAAACTCCTTGTTCTCTCACCACGATTATTTTTAATGTCAAAGTGATGATTAGCCGGATCCTGAAGAGTGTTTCTCCTGTTGATAATGTAGAAATCTTAGATCACGTCATTAATGTTTTGTACAGTAGTGGTTACAGTAAAGGTTCATTGCTCTCAACTATTCATGACGTTTTTTTTTCTTTTTTCTTTTTTTTTACGTTAAGGCCTATGGCGCCTGTAGGCATGCTTGAAGAGTTTATGGGAAGCGTTGTTAAGCTTCCGCCCATTAGTGGCGCAGGCAGTTTTATTTATAGTGGTACCCATATCCACCTTATCCACTACGCCAGCGCCTCCCGTGAAATCCCATGTAACCACGGATTTCACTATAATGGTTGATGATCCGGACTGTACTGGATTAACCTTAATTACTCTTTAATGTAACTTTACAATTCGAATACAGATCACAACACAAGGCAATCATGCTTTCCTATCATGCATGATACAATTTCAAAATTTCACAATACTGATAGATATACAAAAATGATATTCCCATTGTTTAACATATATACTCGTACACTGGCCATATCATGTACATGTTACACATAACACACAATTTCCTTCTTGAAATATTTTTTCCTACTGTGCACTCATGTATTTTACACTGACCATATCGTGCAGGTACGTGAATGTCACATAACACACAGTGTATTCTTGATATCCAGAACTCCTTACTTTTTTCAGTCATCCCTCCATTACTTCAAAGAAAATACTCTCTATAAATAGTTATATTACTCACAGGGGGCTATTAACTACTACCGCAGATTGCAAATCACTACTCTTAACCAACGTTAACGGGCTGAGGTCCTCGGTAAGGCAGCCTTCAATTGTATCCCGGAGGAACCCCTTCTTCTGCAAGGAAATCACTTAGTTTGCCTTTACTTGTATAGTGGTGATAATCGTATTAACAAGCACTTTGAGACAATAGGGAGTCCTTATATTTTGCAACACCATCATATAGGAGTGGAATGTGGCTACGAGATGGAAAACGACATGGGACAAGTACTCGTACTATCAGTCACTGTCACAAGCTTTAGCCTTTGTCTTCTTCACAGAATGCGCGTATACCGGAGAAAGCATGAACTGAAAGATTACACTCGCTTCACTTGCCCGGAAACAACACACGGAAACGACACGAGAGCTGCTCAGTGATGTCAATATGAGATGAAAAAATGAAAACTATTACTGATTAAATGCACACGATATTCACTGACATAGGTGGTGGGAGGGGCAGCTGTAACATGTGGCTCTTCAGGTCATTAGAGCTGTTGAGGTTGACGAAAGGGACGCAGGTAACACATTGCGAGCTCACCTGTCAGTCCGTCTTTCCCGAAGCTCTCCCGAAACATCGACTGAGCCATTCTTCTTTCTCATGCTGAAAGAAAGTAGCTTCACGTGCTCCTCCTCCTCTCCCTTCTACTCCTACTCCTCCTTTTTTTCTTCCTCCTCGTCGTCTTGCTCCTCCTCCTCCTCCTCCTCCTCCTACTACTACTACTACTACTACTACTACTACTACTACTACTATTTCTACTACTATTTCTTTCCTCTGTTTGTGGTAGTGGTGAGGGTGACTAGCGAGTGACTTGAGTAGTGTGGCAGCTTGACAGATGAATAGGGCATCTTTTAGCACTATAAACGGTGGTGGAAGCCAGAGTGTGGTAGCCTTCACGTCATGGTCGGCCTTGCGCTCCAAAACACCCACAAGCTCGCACGTCAATGGGCTCAGCGTGGTGTGTGTTGTGGGTTAGTGCAGTTTGCAGCTCCCCGTCACACTGCTCTCCTACTTATAACGTTATAACACACTATGCGTTACCTACTTGTCACTCTCTTCAACTGTTCTTTAAATGTTTGTGATAATATCAACTTATAATAAATACAATAGAGATACCACCAACATCAACACCATTTCTACTACCACCACCACCTCCACCACCACCACTACCAACAACAACAATAACAACAATGAAAACAATAACAACTGCTACAAGAGCGTTGAGGTGTCTGGTCTAGTGTAGAAGAGGTCAAGTGAGAGCTGCGTTGTATAGTGCTCAGGGCGTGTGTGTGTGTGTGTGTGTGTGTGTGTGTGTGTGTGTGTGTGTGTGTGTGTGTGTGTGTGTGTGTGTGTGCGTATCGTCTATAACTCTTCTTTGTCTTGACACCTTACTTAATTATAAAACGTTTCATCTATTGCCTCTTTGACTGCCTTCCTTCCTATGACTCACAACTATCAGGCTTCTGACTATAAATTACAGCGTTTTCAATTCTTTTTTTTTTTTTTTTTTACATATGCCTAGTCACCTCCTCATAATCTTCATAATTTCATCTATAACACTCCACTTTAATGCCTCAAAACCTTTATACTTCTACATCTCACTCGGCAGCTTAAGTCTCAATAGGTGCAATGTCTTCAGTTCATTCTTCAGTATTATATCTACATTTCATAGTATCGTATTCCACGCCGGCACTTCACAAAATGTCGGAGTCTTTACCTCTCACAGTCTACACGTGGAAGGTCTTCACAAACGCGACACAAGGGACACAGGTAAAGGGAGGAGTGGCACATGGTCTAACGGAGACAGAACTGACCTCGATTTTAAGATGAAGAATAGGTGAAAATCCTCCCACACCCCGGCAACAAGACCACAACCAAGGAGTGCACAGGGCAGTAGGAGGGCTTGCTCTTGGCGACCCTCCGTTAATGAAGAGTTCAACAAGTCTGAGAGGCTAGTGGTTTCCTGCATAGTTTTCCCGGAAGCTGAAAATGTGTCATCAAAGGGCGCACTATAAAAAGAACACTGAAAACACGTACTAACACACACACACACACACACACACACACACACACACACACACACACACACACACACACACACACACTTTCTTCTTTATTGGAAGATAAATATTGATCAGAGAGAGAGAGAGAGAGAGAGAGAGAGAGAGAGAAATACCTCATCCTAAATTATTGACACCGTTAAAATAAATAAGTGAAATAAAGTAGAATATCGCTCAAGGTGGAGACAACTTCCCAGCAGATATCGCGAAAAAACAACACTGCCACGCCCTCACAACTCACCAGTGCGCTGCGCCTCATTTCGAGTCAACATTATCTGAAGTTTATTTATATATAGACTGGGCATCATTAACCTGGAGCATCACCACCTTATAGTGCCGAGCCACATCACCTGCTGACACGTAAGCAGGTGGACAGCAGGAAGTGGAGTGGGTTAGTATGAATCTAGAAACGAAATATAAGAGAGAAATCAATGGAAAAATCAGAGAAAGAATACAAAAGACACGACAAACTTAAACTAAAAGAAAATTCAAGGAAACTCACAGGTGATATATATTTTTTTCTGATGATTAATGGGTTTTCTTTCTTGCATTTGTGTATCATGTCTCGATAACAGGAACTACGGCAATGGGTGGAGCGGAAACCTGCCTAAAGAGTGGAGGGCCCTGAGGTGAGTGGAGGCGTGCTCTGCATGTGTGAACCTGCATGCATGTGTGGGTAGAATCAGTATTATACATCCACAAACTACAATCACTCTGATAAGTCTTACTTCAAAGTTGATTTTCCTGGGAAGTCTTTCCTGAAGATATGCATTTCCTCATACCGAAGTAATAAAAAAGATCAATTGCTTACCCAAGGAAGGCTATTTTCATCGAAAGAAACGTGTAATGGTAACTGGGCAGGCAGCACAAGACACCGCCAATACATCGCCAAGCTTGTTCATTGCCCTCAACAAAACGCCACATCAGCAGCCAGGTCAATAAAAGCTGGTCTCTCCTGCAAGTTATCTCATCAACACGGACGCCTCAAATCACGAAAACAAATACGAAGATTACATAACATTCGTCTTCACTTCTCTTCCAAGGTTTGAGTGCGGCGCCCTTGACCAGAAAGTGTGTTAATGGTTCCCGGAGGACGTAGATCAGTGCATGGCTAGTGATCGCAGCGCACAAAGGAACTAAGCAGAGTTTGCCTTATGAGATAGCATGGGAGGTGTGGCATCGAAGGAAGAGATGGAGTGTGCGGCGCCTGATTATATCTCCAGTGTGAAAACCAGTCGTGGAATAAACAACGGTTTGCTACTCTGATATTCTGAATTATGTGGCAACACCTGAATAGCTGTAGTTGTAACCAAAAAAAAAAAAAAAAATAGTGGCGAAGAAAAAAAAAGAAAATGTTCTGAAGGAGGAGGAGAAGCAGGAGGAGGAGGGGAATTTATTGGGAGGGAAAACAAATCAAAGGCATAATAAAGAAGGACGAAAGTTATAGAGTAAAAAATACTAGTAACATAAAACATGCAAGTATACACAAGTCATAAACCTGCTACAGTGAAAAGCTGGTAGTAAAACACGGAACGAGGCCTTGTATTACCCCATGCACAACAGTTGAGACGCCGCTCGCAGCCACGCTCCGCCTCTTCCCCCCCACCCTTCTTCTTTACCCAGCTGAACCCAAGGACGTTGACCTGTTGAGCGCCTCGCCCACATCACCTGAAGCCGCCTTTTATGACGCAGTGCGGCGGACATCAAATCAAGTGCTCACCCACAGGATATTTGATGCTAATGGTTTAGGACAACAGTGAACTAGTGGCGAGATTCAGCAAACAGTGGTACTCTGGGCTGGGATTCATAGAGAAAAGCTAAGCATTTCTTGAATTTGACTTACAGTGTATTTAGCTGAGAGATTTTGGCTAAGACCTTTAAGATTACAGTTTCTATCACTGGCCATTTCTCTCCAGTACTGTAAGGAAAGTGACTCTGGGCCTGCGCCACAATCGTTGTTAAGGAACCTATAGCACACCAGTGTTCTTCAAGCTTTTCTGTGTTAATGCATCCTTGTGAAATCTTTCGTCATAATGGTGTATCCTGCTACCTGGAACGATTAATTATGAAATATCTACTTGAATGCTACACATTATCTATAGCTTGTCCGTCACTGATAAGGACAAAAATTACTTGGTCATCACTTGCAGGCGCTAATGACTTCCTTGATGACTTCGGGATGAGGGGAACCTTATATCAGTTACTGAATTCTGTAGCAGATAATTCCAAATTTAATTTTCAGAGTAATAAAAGTCAATGTATCAGATGATATATAGAATAACTATCCCATAATACCGGCTAGTTCTCATAGAAAATAATTCTTCGTTCTCTGTGATAAATTTAAAGGTAAGCTATAGAAAATATTTTTGTGAAGGTAACACTGCACGTCTTTTGTGGTGAGAAGTGTTGCCGCTTGTAAGTTGCATTGCTCACGGGAGACAATCACACTAAACAGATCAGAGCAAATGTGACCCATATAAAGAATTACCAACATTTGCAGTACATCCCAGAGTGATAAATCCTGCCTTGCCACGCCCTAGAATGATAAAGGCAGAAAGGAAAAGTTTCATAGCAGCAGAACACTTCCTTTGTATCCCTTACCCTTGCAACCCTCCTCAGCATTCACTGGCTCCCTGCTTCACCAACACACCTGTTCGCTTTCACATCACGCACACCATTGCTTAACCCTCCTCCCTGCTTCACCAACACACCTGCTCGCTTTCACATCACGCACACCATTGCTTAACCCTCCTCCCTGCTTCACCAACACACCTGCTCGCTTTCACATCACGCACACCATTGCTTAACCCTCCTCCCTGCTTCACCAACACACCTGCTCGCTTTCACATCACGCACACCATTGCTTAACCCTCCTCCCTGCTTCACCAACAAACCTGCTCGCTTTCACATCACGCACACCACCGTTGAAAGACTAAAAGTGAGATGGAGTTTTATTGTGACGCAGGACACGATCAAAGGACATCACACTACATGAACCTATTTTTTTATAAAGAATGAGCAGAAAATTACACAAACTCGCATAAATATACACATGTCGATATCCTGTACGCAAAAATGTACATGAAATTTATCAATGGAGTTACAAAAAATATCCATACTGTATAAGTGTCTATCTATTTATCCCTGTCTTCAATTGACTTACTTTCTACAACTAAAATGACCAACCCATTAGGAACCATTCTGTGTTGTACTTTCCTGGAAGCAGCATTACTGTACACGCGTTAACCTCAGTCATTATCATTTCTCTATTATTACTATCCCGGTGAGACTTTCGAGAATCAAGAGAAAAATAATGATAACAATTGCGATGATAATAAGTATAGCAAATTGTAATATGCATCAAAACTTTCTCATCCCTCATGTTCCTTTACCACGCATGATCCCCTTCGCAGGATTCCCCTTCCTGTTTGAAGCCCGCACTCAGACACGCTTTGCTCTCTCATCACGACTACCTACAAAGGCCACAGAGATTATTAACTAAGTTGTTAAGACCGTTTTCCTTGTTGATGATAAAGAAAATTTGTTATTCTGTCACTAGAACCGTAGAAATATTATATTTAGAATCCAAGGAATGTTTCTCCTGTTGATGATATAGAAAACTTGCCATTCCATCACTAAAACTGAAAAAAAATATCCTTAGAAATCCGTGTCAAGACTGTTTCTCTTGATTATATAGAAAACTTGCTATTCTGTCACTAAAACCGTAATAAAATATCCTTAAAACCCGTGTCACTTCAGCTAAAGTATTTACTTCATGTAAGAAGGGGAAACTGGCTAAGGGTAACATAAAACGAGAGAGAAAAAGGCCCACTTATTTGCCAATCCCCTATTAAGTCCGACAGAGTTAACCAAAAAGAAGGGAAAAATGTCATGAAAACTCCCTCTTACATAGTCATAGGAAGTTGAAAATACAGAAGCAGGCAGGGAGTTCCAAAGTTTACCATTCTATATCAAAAGAAGTTGAGATGAGGAAGATAGGTTTCAGAATATGGCCTTTTCTTAGTGTGACGGGAGCATGTAAGCGTGCCCTCGCGACTCCAACCAGGCAAGTACCTCATCGTAGCGACTCTTCAGCCAAGCCACGTTGCCAGTCACCTCCTCCAGCAGCTGAGCCATGTCGAGAGCGTTGTTTGGTATCTGGTGACCGTGAGCCTTGTGGAACTCAACCAGCTGGGAAGGACGAGAACGGAACATTGAGACGAACACACACACAGAGAGAGAGAGAGAGAGAGAGAGAGAGAGAGTAGATAAATAGATATATAAATAAATAGGTGGATGAAGAGACAGACAAATACACAGACAAACAGATAGATAGATAGATAGATCAGTGAGAGAGAGAGAGAGAGAGAGAGCTACAAAACCAGCTCATGTGTTGTGTAAAGAAACCTTCAAACAGTGTAGGAATGAAGCACAAATAGAAAGAAAATGTGACGGTGGGAGTCAAGGGCAAGAAATGATGAAGTGTTTGTGACGATGATGAAAATAGCGACTTTCAGTGTGGAAAGCTTGACAGGAGAAGGAGAAAGAGGAAGAGGAGGAAGAGGAAGAGGAAGAGAAGGAGGAGGAGGAGGAGGAGGAAGAGGAAGGAAGGAAGGAAGATAAAGAGACAGACAATTTACGTGTGCATGCAAGCGGTAAAGTAAAAACGGGAAGAGCGTTAAGAGAGAGAAAAGAAATACAAATAAAACAGAAAACTCAGGACATAAGGAGCATAAAAATGATACCCATGTGTACTACAACGTAATGATGCTAATGAAACGCACCATTGACGACAAACTGCTAAATATCAAACACACACAAAATCAACCCCTGTAGTAGACAACACGGTGCCTTCCCTCCACTGTTACCTCCTTCAGGTGGTGCTCCGTCTTGAACTTCCGACACGCACTCCGGATCATGCGCATTGGGACTCGCTCCACACTGTTAGCAGAGACAAAAGAGAGATAAAGGACTGTATTTAGAGACGCTTTGCTCTCTCACCGTCACTGCTTCCAAAGGCTCCAGTTGAAGATACTCGTGTTTTAGATTTTTAAGAGTGTTTTTATGGTTTTGGTGATAGATTGGCATGATTTCTAGTTTGTTAAAAGGAGAAACTGTCTTGCAAACCCGTCTAGTTGTCTCTGTGGTCTTGGAAAATTGTCGTGGTGAGATAATAAAGCGTTTTTTAAGGGTGTTTTTAAGGTTCTGGTGATAGATTGGCATGATTTCTAGTTTGTTAAAAGGAGAAACTGTCTTGCAAACCCGTCTAGTTGTTTATGTGGTCTCGTGAAAATGGTCGTAGTGAGAGAGGAAGGCGTTTCTGTATACGAGCGAAAGACTCAGAGATGCTGCTGACTAACGGCACTCGCACTCTTCACTCGCCTCAAAGCTGACAAAAGTGTGATGTGTAATGTGTGTGATATTATGCTCAAGTTTACTGATATATTCTCATTTTGTTGTTAGTGGAATTAATAGCGTTTACGATAGTGTAGTCGTAGTAGTAGTAGTAGTAGTAGTAGTAGTAGTAGTAGTAGTAGTAGTAGTAGTAGTAGTAATAGTAGTAGTAGTAGTAGTAGTAGTAGTAGTAGTAGTAGTAGTAGTAGTAGTAGTAGTAGTAGTAGTAGTAGAGTATCAGTAGTGATAGTAGTACTAGAGTATCAGTAGTAGTAGTAGTAGTAGTAGTAGTAGTAGTAGTAGTAGTAGTAGTAGTTCTAAACATTAATATTACTACCAAAATATGATACTGAACAATAATCTCTCATTTGTATATAATTTCATGCACTAAACATCTGGACTCACAAATCATAGATGTCGTCCCAGTGGTCCTGCAGGAAGACCCACGCCAGCTGCCTGCCCACATCGTTGCTGGCTATGGCGCCGAACACCGTGTGGGCGTCCTGCTTCCTGATGCCGCTGTCTGGGCTGAGCGCCATTTCCAAGTACCTGAAGACGAGCAAGGGATTCAGTAGTCCATGGCGCCAGGCAGTTATTGGAGTCTAGTGATTGTTTTTCCTTATTTATTTACTTTTGCATGTACTTAAAATTTTTCCGAGAGCGAGGTTTCATGACACTTAACCTCGAGTTTTATATGATCCTTTATGACCTTTCTCTAGCG
The DNA here is from genome assembly GCF_017591435.1 of Portunus trituberculatus. Taxonomy (NCBI): domain Eukaryota; kingdom Metazoa; phylum Arthropoda; class Malacostraca; order Decapoda; family Portunidae; genus Portunus; species Portunus trituberculatus. The sequence continues at coordinate 710,896 of NC_059278.1, forward strand.
ACTGGCACTCTCAATGGGTCCTTTTCACACTTTTTTTAGGCCTTTCCCATTGGCGTCTCTTAGGTAGAATAAAAAGGAGAATCTTTGCTCAAGATCTACATAAAAGCAGAAAATAAAGCCTCTCTCAAGTTAATATCATTGATGGAAACAAGAGAAAAGCAGGCAATGTGGGAGTATTTGAAGCGGAGTAATTAATAGGAAAGACGAGCATACTTAGACAGGAGCCACGGTCGTCTGGTGCAGGCCATCGCTCTCAGCAACGTCACCTTCTCCGAGCCCACGTTGGCGGCCACGTACTGCTGCCAGGCGAACGTCCACTCGTGCTCGCCTCCTTCCGCTATGGCGTGGCAGTACACTGTTGCCTTCAGGTTTGGGGAAATGCTGCACAATAAAAATGAAACTCAACTCTCTGGAACCTAATGACAGTATGGCACTTCCTCCTTATATGGACATCCCTTAAAGAATTTTACTGAGCAAGAAACACAAGTGTTACATAATTTAAGCTGCCTCTCTTGATAACGATGATGTCTTTCGAAATTTAGTTCTAACCTTGCTGTAGATCATTTTCTTATACTTGAGAAATCACTGCAATGTAACGGTTAACTTTCATATTTGGGAGAGGTGAAAACTGTTGTGTCCTTATAGTAGATGCAAGAATATCCTTCAATAAATTCTGAAAAAGAACATCAATTGAATATTAACAAAATCCCACCTGTTATTGCCTGGGTTGGCCATCCATGCGGCGTAGCTGGTGGCGGCGTTGTGTAGACAGTCTGGGTGTTCCAGGCGACAGGCCCACGACAGAACCTTCTGTCTTGTGTACTGGTCCAACAGCAGGTCACTCTCGCGGTCCTGGAAGCCTACTGACTCGTACAGCGGAACTAGGATGTCCAGCAAGTAGTTCTGATAAAGAGAAGGAAAGAGATAGAGGGTAGTTTTTATCACTGAACTAAAAGTCTCATGTACTCCCTTTGCATATACATCGCACGTTACTCTTTATTCATGCTTCCTACTTAATACCAAACATTCACCAAACAGTCATGGCGCCCTGCAGGTTCATGAAAGAATCAAGGTGAACAGTAACATTCACAAGAGGAGCATTGACCTCACCCTGAGTGCACCGTACGCCGCAGTGTCTTTGAGCATGTCTGTCAGAAACGCAATATTCTCAAACGCCGCAGCCCATGGTACATAATCTTTCTCCTTGGGCAGGTAGGTGGTGACTTCCAAGGCAGTGTTGTACGGCAGGCGGCCTGTTGCACGAGATGGTTAAGGAAGAACATGTAAAAAAAAAAAAAAAAAAAGATAACCAATACATAAATAGATAAGAAATATACAATAAAAAAACTGAAGACCTTGGGAAAGCTAACTGAAAAACACAAAGACAAAACAAAGAAACTGAAAGAAAACCACAGTTCCATTCATTTGGAACACCTACAGTACATCAATTACTGCCATAGAAAATTCCATCTCTATCGACGAGTTACATTTAAACTATTTCAAGAAAACATCCTTGGAACTCACCTGCCCTGGCCAGATCGAGGGCGTCGTCGATGATCTGCGCCCTGTTGACAGTGGCGATGGCGCGGTGGTCGGCGAGCAGCTGCTGGATGAGAAGGTTCCAGTTGTGTTCGTCGTAGTTGACCCTGTAGTAGCCAGTCTGCTGCAGATTGAAGATGACCCAGTGGTCCTTGGGTGGCAGGGAGGTGACGGTGAGCTGCGCCTCCGAGTCTTTCATCCACACCTTGGCCTGTGTCTGGCTAAAGTCAGGCTGGTCTTGGCCCGTGTACGTCAGCGGCACCCACCACTTGTAGTCGTGCGTGTCATCGGCGTTGTCGTCCTTGACCAGCAGGAACCGCTCCTGCCGAGGCCAGCGAGACAGTGAGGTGAGGTGGAGGCTCCTCGCCGCCTGGCCGCCGCCGCCTCCTGCGTTTTCGCTACACACTCACCTGTGAGACAGTGGCCGAGGTGCCGTCGACGCTCCGCTCCACCTTGATGACGGGGTAACCCATCTGCAGCGTCCACGTGTCCATGATGGTCTTGACAGTGAGGTTGGCGGGCAGCGTGCCGGTCTCGTGCGCCGCCTCCGTCAAGTGCCGCCACAAGTCGTCCTGCTCGGCGTTGTCGTACTTACTAAAATAAGCAGTTTTTTAATATATTTTTCTGGTATTGCTCAATTCAGTATTACGAAAATTGTATAGTTAGCCATGCTATGAGTTAGAACCCTTACAAGTGCTGGAGGTATTGAGTGAGGCCACGCCTTAAGGTCGCCTCGCTCATGAAGTGACTCATCATGCGAATGACGGACGATCCTGAAGCGGAACGGCAAGAGTCACTGCAGGATTTATTGCAGATGATATTATGTACAGAAAATATTTGGAGATTGTTATTTGTATTATCTTTAAGGTTGTTGGTGTTGCCATCACTACAGCTGATCCAGAAGTCTATCCACTTCTAAATAATTGTCAATGAGCAACACTTTTCTAACTGGCGATTTTTTTCAGTACAACACTTACCTGACCTCTCGTCATATCACAAAAGAAAAAGAAATCCACCAGGGTTACCTTTGTCGTAAGCTATCCTGTCCGCATGTTCCGCGTTGTGCCGGATTGGGTGAGACGAAGCTAAACTGTCGGCTGTAAACATTCCCTGGATCCTCTTCAGTACGAATTGTTCCATGATTTTCCAGGACGGCTCCACCTGAGGGAAAGGAATGAGGGCGCTCTGCTCACTTCATATTAACACATTTAAAAGTCATTAGCGTGTATTGAAGACCTTTGTGACTTTTGTGAACACAGAATCATTGCGTGGAGAAACTTTGCTGAAGAATCAACTTAGGAAATGACTTTAAGCTGAAAAGAACATCCCCCCAACACACACAACACTTACATGATCAACACCTGTGTACTCAAGGTAAGAAGCAAATCCCTCGTTGAGCCAAATGTCTGTCCACCAGCGAGGCGTCACCAAGTTGCCGAACCACTGATGCGCCAGCTCGTGTCCCACCACGGAGGCAACGAGCTGCTTGTTGTGGGCGGATGACACGCGAGGATCATAGAGCATCAGCACCTCTCTTGACGCGGTGAGTGGATAGGCAGAATGGCGGAGTGGCATTGAGAAGAGGGGGAGACAGAAGGGGTAAAGGAAGTACGGTGAAGTGATACAACTATGACGCGAGAGGAATTACGCTTCCAAAGATGACATAACAGAGAAGGAAGGGATGGTGATTAAGATGTGATGCTCGAGAAAAGAGACGGAATGTTAACACAAAAGGTGAAAAAATTACATGAGAAATAAATGTATTTATTCACTCTAGTCTCGATTTTTTTTATTTATTCATTTAATTCTTATTGTGAAAGTCAGTATGAGATTCACAAATGATATGTACTTATGATGTAGTAACGGCACGGTCAGAAATTTTGGTCGTCCTTTTTCTGTCTAATACGCTAATTTCCACCATCTGATCCCTCTCCTTGACCATGAAGGACTTTTAGAAGGATTACGTTACGGTACTTGTTGACTGAATCTTGACGACTGTTATCTGTCAGAGCAAACACCAAACTCTAAACACAGCTCACGCCACTCAAACGACGCCTAGGGAATACATCGCTGAGAAGTGCGTCTCACCTATACGTGGCCAGACCCCAGTTCTCCATGGCACCCGCGGCGAAGTCCGGGATGGCGATCATGTCTAGCTTGGGCAACGGGTAGGGCTGGCTGAAGAAATTGATGAAATGAGTGAGCATGCGCGGGCCCACGTCAAGCGCATAGTGAGCCTGGTGTATGGCAGAGGGCCGTGCCCACACTGTGAAGAAAAAGGTAATTAATAGTTAGTGAATTATTATTATGTATTATACCTTGAGACTAATGATATTTGTACGCAGTACTAAGTCATGTGATCCTTACCTCTGAAGAGAATTTTATCGTCAATGACAGTATTCAAATTGACGAAGTCTGAGATAACGAAGGCGAGGAGGTAGGTGGACATCGGGACGGTGGTGTGGTACTGGTCCCATAGCCAGCCCTGCTGCTGCTCCCTGCCGCACAACACACTCGTTAGTCACAACACAAAACCAATGTGAACAGCATTGTACTGACGTGAAAGTGTTGCTAAATGAGTTGTGGTGACGACTCACATGGGAATAGTTTCCTTGATGGGCATGTTGGAGAGTGAGGTCATATTGGTCTGGCGGGCGAGGTGCACCTCGAAGGTGGCCTTCAGCCCAGGCTCGTCAAAGCAAGGGAAGGCGCGCCGCGCGTCCGTCGCCTGGAACTGTGTCGCCGCCAGCCACCTGCAGGGAAGGGAACGGACCATCCACCAAACATTTCACTCACAACTTCCTGCGAACATGACACACCTGTGACGGAGCCTGAGGCCACGCCAGGCGACACTCACGTCTCGTTGCCGTCTGCATGTCTGTAGGAGGACCTGTAGAACCCTTTCATCATGTCGTTGAGCAGACCGATGAAGTGCATGGACAGAACGTATTTGTCGCCTGGCTGTAGTGTCTCGTTCAAGTGCGCCACGTAAAACTCCCGTTCGCTGTCGAACTGGTGAGCGGCGATGACCAGGCCCGGTCCCGTCTGATCCTGGGCCGCCCTCAGCTGAAGTTAGGAAAAGCTTTGTCTAATGAGTAACCTTTTTGTCTCTCAATTCATGTCATTTATGTAAAGAACCGAAAACATACGTCTATTGATATTTGTTACTATTCTTCACGTCTCTCTGACGCAACCTTATATTGCTTCATCTCCCACCGACAGGGAACCTTCAGCAGTCATTAGACAATCAGGACGCCTCGCCACAGTGGATATAGAAGGCGCGTCACTGACCTTCACTGTGTCATTGTGAGTGACAATGTCGGCGATGTGCAGTGTGATGTTAGAGGTGGCCTGCAGCACCTCCATCTCCACCTCCACGTAGCCCATGATGCTGAAGTTGCCATTGATGAGCGGCTGCAGCCTCACCAGGTAGTGCAGCGGCCTCAGGGCTCGAGGAAGACGAGGACTCCTTTTCTGGCCTCTAAATCATGTTCATCTGTGATTCCTTCGGGTTCGGCACCAGCGGAATGCGACGCCACACCGTCTTCTGTGGTTGTTACCGCATTCTGCTGGATTGAACTGCTTAGAGTACATGCATCTCAATCCCTATTAGCTGTATGAACAACGCCACTGCTTACTAAAGATTGAGTAAGGCAAGGAATGAATAAACTAGGCAGTGAATAAATTACTCAATATAACTATTTGTTATTCTTCATGGTCGTCTGATATCCTTATGTTGTTAAGAGTAGTTGCCAAAAATTTAAATACAGTGAAGAACGTCTCATGTGAAACCGTCATGCACTCTTGCGAAAACTGTGTGAGCTCTGCCTCTACCTCTACCGAAGCAGGAGTGGTAGTGGCGGTAGTTGTGGTGGTGGTGGTGGTGGAGGTGGAGGTAGAGGAGATGGTAGTGAGGGATTCGTAAAGGAGTGGCGGCTTGGACACAGCAGGAGGAGTAGCAGGAGGATGAGGAGCCACGTAGTACACAAGGAGCGCCGTCACCAACAATGCACTGACGAAGAACACCCCGAGTAGGAACCCAATGCCGCGACTCACGTAACATCCCCGGTACTTTCTGAAGATGATGTTGTGCGGGGGAGGTATGTCTGTCTCCAGGTCCAGCTGTTCTCTCTCCATGGCATGCGTCACTTTCTTCTGGCGGCAGATAGTGACACAAGAACATTAGGAATTTACTGATAAAATCTCCTTTGACAATCAGGCTTCAAAGTACACGTGAGAAAACGTGCTATGAAGTAAGGCATTTGAGAAACATGGCGGGTAGTGAGACTTGCAGGTGAAGGAGAGGAGAATCTGTCAGAGAATGTGAAAAAAAGAACGAGTGATGGGAGAGAAACAAGAGGCAGGGCAAGGAAGGAGAGGAGGAGACATAAGCAGGAGAGTCGTGACTAAGTTAGGGTGTGGTAAAAGGAGGCTCATTGCTGCAGGGAAGGGAAGGGATGACAGGAGGGACACGTTGGCAAGAGTTTCGGTTAAGATTTCGACGTACAGAAATAGATTGTATCAGGGACGTCTGGAGCATAAGTCACGTGGGGACCAATTCTGTCTCTGGGAAATTCAAGTAAAACCTTATCGTTCAACAGAGGTAAATAGTTTAATGAAAGGAGTGAATCTTGTCAAGAAATAAACATGCTTCTGCAAATGCCACAAGGAAAGTTGTCGCATAATTATTTTGTTGAATTATTGCTTAAGATAATGTAACTGTAGCAACGAGGCAGGAGACAAGTGGTGTATGTGTGTGTGTGTGTGTGTGTGTGTGTGTGTGTGTGTGTGTGTGTGTGTGTGTCCTCTATGCATATGCACCAAACCATAATATACTTTCATTTTGTTTGTCACACATCAGACATGAAACAGAGAAGGTTGTAAAGCTGGAATGTTTGCCAAGACCGCCAAGAATGAGCGCACACACACACACAAACACACACACACACACACACACACACACACACACACACACACACACACACACACACACACACACACACACACACAGGAACAATTACCAGAGAAGTAAAGGAGGATAAATAGACTAACGTGTTTTACTATTTCAATACTTTTTTTACGAACGTTATGCATCGTTTTTAACTTATAGATTTTAAAGAGTAACATTTCTTTCTTATTGTAATTTAGGAGTAAAAAAGATCCGAGGATGTGTTCCCAGTAAATGGATGTCTTATCTCTTAAGGGTAGCTGGCCTGGCAAATACTCTCTCTCTCTCTCTCTCTTGTTTACATACATCTAACAGCTCCATCGTAAGCAACCATACAAACAAACAGTGAGTCTAGAGAAAACAAACAGACTCTCCCACGAAAACGAGCCGGTAAGAAAATGGAAAAAGATGGAAGATACGTGACACGAGAGAGAGAGAGAGAGAGAGAGAGAGAGAGAGAGAGAGAGAGAGAGAGAGAGAGAGAGAGAGAGAGAGAGAGAGAGAGAGAGAGAGATTTATATATAACCTAACGCACATGGTCTCGTCCTTGCCCTAGTGTGAATGAACCTCTGTGTGTGTGTGTGTGTGTGTGTGTGTGTGTGTGTGTGTGTGTGTGTGTGTGTGTGTGTGTGTGTGTGTGTGTGTGTGTGTGTGTGTGTGCTTCAAGACCAGTTACCGTTTCTACACTGCCCCCGATCGGACTCGAAACAAGACACTGCCAAAACTCCTGTGTCTTATCCACGTTGCCAGCTTACAAACATCAGTACCTTTTTCACTTAACAATTAGTTCATCAAGTCTTCTATCTCTATTGTGCGTTTATGAATGAGAGACACGAATAAGTTGATCTCCCACTATAGTCTGTGGCTGTGTATATAGTGGCTTTTGGGTCTCAGTCTGAATGGTGTCCCAGGGAAAGCGTGACTGTCAGATCTTGAGGAAAACCGTAGTCTGCCCTCGTGATAAGTGTGTGAATCAACAGAAAACGAGTATTATTCACCTAAAATTAATTATATCAACAAGTTACACTATGTTTTCAACCCAGGAGCCATTTTAGAGTGCACAGACTATAGCCACTGCGACCTTCCTTAACATTTTCACTATTAAAACATTATTTTCCCCAACACCTTTCCCAACTGTTTATATTTTTGTTTTTATTAAGTTTTGTCAGAGTTTCATGGGACCTTTTTACTACTGTGTCCATATTAACAACATTTCACAATGCTCTGGACATAACAAAGTAAAGCCATAGGAGTAAAGGGGTTAATTTTGTGTCTGGCACCGAACATACATAAGCAGTGGACGATTGAAGATACAACTTGTAAGACCTTGTAAATAATGTCAAGGACTTATGTTAGTTTCAGTGTCAGCGGGGAAAAGAAGTGACATGTAGTTTAGTTAGCGGTTGTTTATCATAGGAAAGAATTCATCAGATCCTTGTAAATATAGAATGTCTGGCAATGCTCCGAGACTACTTTTCCTTTCGTTGAGTTGCAAAATAGATCCCTGAATTTCTCCTCTGCTTCGCCTTATTTGCATTCCTTGACATTCATTTATTTTTTTCTTTTATATTTGCTAAACCTTTTCTTCTACATGAATATAAGGAAGACACAAGAGACGTTATTTAACCTTTTGTCTTTTAAGCTTAACATTTACTTTCCTATTTACATAAGCAAAGAAGACACAGGAGCCTTGAACGTTACGCCCTCCAACAGGTTCTGGCCGATTAAGGAGGGTAAACAACCCGTGCACGGCCATGACACTACAGGGAGGGACGATCAATCCTTTCTCTTTACTGCAAAGTTTTCCTCCTTCACCTGAACCGCCCATGTGTGTGTGGGGAGAGGCGGGGAGGGAAGGGGTGGCGAGTGCTGTGGGCTACTAGTGGTGAAAGGGAAGCCAGGTCATAGGTACGCATACCAGCCTTTCTCTACCAGTACTCGTCCATCTTCTGCTAGTAAACAGCCTCCGTCACATGGACCCCTCGCGCCCTTCACCTCATCACACGTGAACGGACTCTTGCGTATGAGTAAAAGTTACCGAGCACTGGGTGTCATAGCAACAGACACTGACACGACCTACAGACACACTTGAGGAAAAGTTATTATGGCTAGTTTTATATATCTGCTGTACGTCGTGGAAGATTTAAAGGTTAGGAGGGAAACCTTGAGTGCAGCCTCCTCACCTTATGGGTCAAGCAGGATTGTAGGGCAAATATCATTCATGGTCAGAAAACAAGTAATCTGCCTCGCTTTTTACCATTGTTTTGTGTTTTCCTTCAATTCTAAATTCCTATATTTCCTGACAGTTCATTGGGTGGCTTTATACACAAACTGTTGGAAGATTAGAGGATTAAAGCTTGTGGGAAATACTGAACAAAACAGAGGCAGGTTACTTATCTAAGAACTCTATGCCAAGGCAGAAGAGCATCGAAAATCGTGTTCCATGGAGATGTACGTGAGTTAAATCCGGTAACCCCACACAGTTCCACGTATCCCTGCACCCTCCAGCTGTTTGCATGCCCCTACAGCCGCCCCCTCCCCCTTCACCTTCGTCATCCCTCCCCCTCTCCTTAACCGACCCCTCCTCCTACCCTAGCAGACCATCAACCATCCCCACAGCCTCCCCACACCAGCCCCACAGCTTCCATGAATATTTCCCGTCATGCAAGTCTCGCGTGTTTGCGGAAGGTAGTTGGTACGTGCAGGTTATGTTATCCGAGCATGAATATAATTTTTTAAAGATTTTTGTTTATTTATTTTATTTTTTTTCATGACGAACATGTCTATAATCATTGTTTATCCCCTCACGACAACACTAACACCAGCCACAACGCTAAAAGGCATCGGAGTATACAGTAGGGAAAAAAGCTTCTGCAGTTTTCTATCCAAAATTTATTCTTCATTTTATTTCATTTTATTTAGCTTTTTTTTCTGTGAATGTGGTTTTGCCAAAAAAATTGAATGTTTCCTTGATTTGCTGAGGGTTCTGTTTCATCATCCTTGCTCCATCTATCCAAAATTTATTCTTCATTTTATTTCATTTTATTTAGCTTTTTTTTCTGTGAATGTGGTTTTGCCAAAAAAGAAATAAATGTTTCCTTGGTTTGCTGAGAGTTCTGTTTCATCCTCCTTGCTCCATCTAGACGTGTTAGCATCAATATCAACTACACCAAAAAGACACATTCATCAGTCTGTCTGGTCAGAAACATGCTCAACAATGAATTCAATAAGATCATTAAAATCTACGGCATCTTATTTCCAAAGTCATACGTGAATTAAAGGTAAGATAAGCATCTTTGTGAACGTCCAGAAGTTCACAGTCAACTCCAATATTAGAACTGAGCGTTACCAGGAACCAGCAACTCCAAGGACAGGGATGACAGGGGAGCTGCTTCATCGATGGTTACACATTTTGAAAACAACGCATTAACCCTCGAATATCATGACGCATTTCCATATTCATTCTGCTTACTATTTGGTGATTTTATACAGCTTCAAAAACATATGTGGGGGATTAAAATTGTGAAGACTGTGGCCATTAATCTTCTGACCTCCATAGACCCTTGTTAATGTCAATAAAATAGTCTAAACGTACACAAATCTCAAGGTCAAAATGCGTCCTAGTATTGAAGCAGTTTTTTCTTCATAATAAATTACTATTGAACAAGAATACACGTGATGAATATTACGGTATCATATACGTGATCTTACAATACAGCTGTGGCCACTCAGCCGCATACTGATCCTTTGTTAAGATTTAAAGAAGGAACATGCTTCTGTATTTCCATCTCCCTACGACTTGATTTCTTTTAAGAGGGAGGTTTCAAGACATTTATCCAAGACTTTTGGTTAACTCCATTAATCTTTTAGAGAACTGGCAATCAAGTGGGCCGTTTTTTATTATTTTTGTAACCCTCGGCCAGTTTTCTCTCTTTCACTTAAAAAACAAAGTTGCATGTTTATGGTTTATAGAAAATAGCTAAATATGGCGGCCTGCCTGGGCGTGCCTTGTCCCTCCCTGTCCTAGATCCATAGCTTCACTTTGTTCATCACTATCACCTTTGCCACATCCACTATTAGCCTTTCTCTGCCACATACTAAATTTTGCAACCACGTAGATATGACAGCTGTTGCCTCATTACCTTCTCGGGAACTGACATCAAAGTGGGCCTTTTTATTTAACCGTTTTTGTTGCCCTTGGCCAGATTTACTGTCTTATATTATAAAAGTATAAAAAAAGCTGTGTCATCTATACAAACAACGAATGCATCACCTCTCACTTGCCCTTCCTCACTGTGCACCAGCATTGCCCCTTGTTCCATAACCTTATACCTTTCACCTCTCAATATTCCAGCCGTGAAGGTGTTTATTTCATGACGCAGCCTTCCTTGCCTTGCCTACTGACACGCTACGAAATATTACTTCTCTCTGCTCGTGCCCACACATGTCCATCTGTCCATACAGTATCATTACATCTTCCACATTAGCTTTCCGTCAGTCTGTGTACATGTTAATGCTAAGCCACGTCCCATTCCTGTCACTCCTATTGTTATACTTATTCTAAAGCAATTGTTTTTCACAGTTCGCTCCACAAAGTTTGTTACTTCTATAATTTGCAGTTATCATTATCATTATTATTTTTATTTTTATTATTATCATTATTAAGACTATTATTATTATTTTATTGTTATTATTTTTATTATTGTTTTTATTATTACTACTATTATTGCTATTATTATTATTATTATTATTATTATTATTATTATTATTATTATTATTATTATTATTATTATTATTATTATTATCATTATTATTATTATTACTATTATTATTATTATTATTATTATTATTATTATTATTATTATTATTATTATTATTATTATTATTATTATTATTATTATTATTATCATTATTATTATTATTATTATTATTATTATTATTATTATTATTACTATTATTATTATTATCATTATTATTATTATTATTATTATTATTATTATTATTATTATTATTATTATTATTATTGTTATTATTATTATTGTTTTCATTATTATTATTATTATTATTATTATTATTATTATTATTACTATCACTATTATTATTATTATTATTATGATCATTAAAATCACATCATTCACGATAATAATGGAACAACAACAACAATAACAACAACAACAAAAATAATAATGCCACCATCACTACCACCAACACACTAAGAGTAGCCACCTAACAAACACACACACACACACACACACACACACACACACACACACACACACACATACACCCTGAGCAGCTAAGCCTTGACGCCTCACTCCCTCACGTGCCTCACCACCTTCCCGTCACCACCTTCACGAATTCCTCATTAATTAGGAAACTGGTGGCGCCCTTCCCTCCTAGCCTGGCCCCGCTATTCAGTCCGCCCATGCTGCGTGCTAGACAGTCAGTGAGGCAGCGGCTGGGCGAGTCATTAAGTCATACCTTCAAGACGCGGAGAGATTGATTGCGGTGCCGAAACTGTCTAAATGGTGTTGGATTGATTCTACTGGTTGTGTTCTAGGTGTCCCTTCACTCCTGGCCCACGTCCCTGCCACCACTGGTAACGCCACTACTATGTCTGTATATCCCTCTCTCTCTCTCTCTCTCTCTCTCTCTCTCTCTCTCTCTCTCTCTCTGTGTCTCTCTCTACCTCTCTGTCTCTCTTTCTCTTTTTCCTACCTTCCAGCCGTCTCCCTCCGTGTGACTTGCCTTTCACTGCCACACGCCGGCCTTGGAATCCACCCTTCTCCCTATCTCTCTTTCCCCTCTCTCTTCTCTCTCTCTCTCTCTCTCTCTCTCTCTCTCTCTCTCTCTCTCTCTCTCTCTCTCTCTCTCTATCTATCTATCTATCTATCTATCTATCTATCTCTCTCTCACCCTGTTCCGCGTCTTTTCCCATTCCTTCACTCTCCTCCTACATCTGTCTCATAAATGCACACACACACACACACACACACACACACACACACACACACACACTCCTGCCCCACGTCCCTGCCACCACTGGTAACGCCACTACTACTACACAATAATAATAATAATACACATCGCGTAGTGTAGTGGTTAGCACACTCGACTCACAATCGAGAGGGCCGGGTTCGAGTCCCGGTGCGGCGAGGCAAATGGGGAAGCCTCTTAATGTGTGGCCCCTGTTCACCTAGCAGTAAATAGGTACGGGATGTAACTCGAGGGGTTGTGGCCTCGCTTTCCTTTCCCGGTGTGTGGAGTGTGTTGTGGTCTCAGTCCTACCCGAAGATCGGTCTATGAGCTCTGAGCTCGCTCCGTAATGGGGAAGACTGGCTGGGTGACCAGTAGGCGACCGAGGTGAATTACACATACACACACACAAACACAATCTCTCTCTCTCTCTCTCTCTCTCTCTCTCTTTCTCTCCCTCTCAGTAACAACAACAGCAACAACACATCCTATGGCGGTATTCCACAGTGAATGGATTCGAAGCACTTCTCGAACCTCTTCATTAAGCAGTGGATCCAAACATTGCGTCCCCTTGATCCTTTATTTCCCTCTTTTAGATATTTCAACTCTTCACAAATGGATTCCAACTCACTCATGGCGATCTGAGGAATCACCGAACCAAATGTCAAGAAGATTCATCAGATTGTTCCTCTGAATGATTGGCTTCGTCTGAATAGCTCATCTGCATTGCTTAATTAATCACGATTCGTTAGGGATAGTCACTAATTATCAATCATGCAATCAGCGAGTCAATTAATTAATCAAATCCCCAGCCTGCTCATCTGGTCCTTCTTTGGTGGCAGTTTTACAGGTTGTCTCCTGTGCCGCTCTAAATCCCATATTCAGAAACGCTTTCCTTTCTCACGACGACTATTTCCAAAGGCTCTAGTTGAAGATACTAATGTTTTAAAGGGTACTTTTGTGGTTCTGGTGATGGATTAGCAATATTTCTAGTTGATCAAAAGGATAAACTGTCTTGAAAACCCTGCTAGTTGTCTATGGGGACTTGAAAAATTGTCGTTGTGAGAGAGCAAGTCGTTTCTGAATATGGTCATAAAGCCCAGCCTGCCTCTGCTTGTGTCTCTTCTCCTGACCCCTCACGTGAGCCATTGATCAGATATACACTCAATATATGCTATGCTATGTGATATGTACAAAATCTTGAAGTGTAGGCGAGGTGTGTAGCTGTAAATTAGTAGATATATAGATAAATATACATACATGCAGACAGATAGACAGATAAATAAATAGACATGCAGATGAATAGATAGATAGATAGATAAAACTCATTATATGCTGTGCTATGTGATTTGTACAAAATCTTGAAGTGTAGGCGAGGTGTGGCGCTGTAAATTAGTAGACATTTAGATAAAACATACATACATGCAGACAGAAAGACAGATAAATAAATAGGCATGCAGATAAACAGATGGATAGATAGATAAAATATACCTCTACAAAAACTGGCATAACACTGATCCTCAAACAAACATAAGTAGTTCCTTGTTTGGGTCACTTGGTCACCTGTCAGCGTTCATTTGTTACGCACACACTCACTGAAGGACTTAAACAATCGCCACGCTTACGATTATTGCATCTCTTCCTCCATCATGACTCGGTAAACAGAAAAAAACAGAGAAGCAAACATTTCGAAATCCAATGAGTCATAAAACAAGAGAAGAGTATGAAAACTGACACACACACACACACACACACACACACACACACACACACACACACACACACACACACACACACACACACACACACATACACACGGGCAATCGATAACTGTTTACACAACGTCCATTGCAAGTCTCCCAACTTGACAGACTCATTAAGGGCCATCGATCCTCTAACACAGACCTGCCTTCCCTCCATCCTTCCTTCTCCCCTTTCCTCCATTCATCCTTTCCTCCTTTCATCCTTCCTTCCCTTCTTTCCTCTATTCACTCCGTCCCTCCTTCCTCTTATCAAGTCTTTCCTTCTTCCTTCCATCCTTTCTTCTCTCCTTTCCTCCATTCATCCTTTCCTCCTTTCATCCTTTCCTCCTTTCATCTTTCCTTTCCTTCGTCCCTCAGTTCACCCTTTCCTCCTTTCTCTTATCAACTCATTCCTCCTTCCCTCCATCCTTTCTTTCCTCCTTTCCTTCCATTCACTTTTTCCTTCTTCCTTGCATCCTATCTTCCATCCTCTCCATTCACCATTTCCTTCTTATTTCTTTCTCTATCTCCCTTCTTTCCCTTTACACACTCTTTCCTTACTTCCTCTTATCTTTCCTTTTCTATTTCATTTATCTGTTCTTTCTTCCATCACTTCTTCCCTTCATTGTCATTTCCCCTCTTCTCTTCAATCATCTTTCATTTATCATTACTTTCCATTCCTTCCATCCTTCTATTTTCTCTCTTCGCTCCAGTTTACCTATTTTTTCTCTCTCACATTGCTTCAACATTCCTTTTCTTTCCTTATTTTTTTTTTTATTATTTTTCTTCAGCTTCCTATCTGTAAATTGATCTCTGTCCTCGCTCATTCTTTTCCCTCCCTTTTATTTTTAACTTCTTCTTCTTCGTCTTTCTTCTTTCGGCTTCTTCTTTTCTCACGTTTTAATGATTTCCCGTGAGCAAGTTTTAATTTCTTTTGCCGTCATGTCCTTAAGTTTCTGCTTCTCATATTAAGTCTCTCTCTCTCTCTCTCTCTCT
The DNA here is from genome assembly GCF_017591435.1 of Portunus trituberculatus. Lineage (NCBI taxonomy): Eukaryota > Metazoa > Arthropoda > Malacostraca > Decapoda > Portunidae > Portunus > Portunus trituberculatus. The sequence goes on from NC_059278.1 coordinate 726,097, forward strand.
CTCTCTCTCTCTCTCTCTCTCTCTCTCTCTCTCTCTCTCTCTCTCTCTCTCTCTCTCTCTCTCTCACACACACACACACATACACACACACACACACTATGGACCATCTTATCAGCAGTCACTCACAACCCCGAAAAGAATTCACAATATAACTGAAGAGAGAGAGAGAGAGAGAGAGACTCCACCCCGTAGCTTCCTTGACACTCGCATGTGGTAAGTCCGGTCAATAGATGGCATAGTGGCTGTCCGCTGTGCCAATACGGAAGTGAGAAAGACATCCTCCATCTGCACCCTAGAAAATGATGCCCATACATTTCCTTATTCCTTATCGACTGGGAGGGCCAAGATATACGCATGCGATACTTTACTGCTTATTTGAGGAAACCATAAAAGGCAGAAGGACGAGGAGGAGGAGAAGAAGGAGGAGGAGGAGGAGGAAGGAAGGAGGAGAAGAAGGAAGGAGGAGGAGGAAGGAAAGAGGAAAAACACGAAAGAAAAGTAACTTGGACGATACAAGAAGCGTAGTCAGAGAGAGAGAGAGAGAGAGAGAGAGAGAGGCAATATGTCGTAAAGTGAGAGCCCCCATGTCGGTCGTAAACGTCAAGACAGGGTGGTAGTAAGGTGGTAAGTGAGGCTGAGGACTCACGACAGAAGCTCCACCACGAGGCCTGTGTTCCTGTGCCTGGCCTCTGCTTCCCTCACTGGCTGTAATATCTGAGGGCATTACTTACTTCCCTTCCACCCACAGTCTGCGAGGAACAGCTACCAGTGCGAGTTATTATGTGCTACAAGATACTAAGTTGGGTTGTTAAAAGACCACATGAGAGGGTTTCACGTTGCCTCTAGCGCGGGACAAAGACTTCTATCTAATCTTCTCTCATTTACGTATGTTTTTCTCCGTTTATTGCACGTCATCTACGCTCTTAACCTCTTCAGTACCATGACACGTTTTGATACTTATTCTGCTTACTATTTGGTTATTTTATACAGCTTCAGAAATTTATGTGGGGGGATTTAAAACAATGAAGACTTTAGCTATTAATCTTCTCACCTCCACAGACCCACATTAAAGTAAGTAAAATCGTCTAATTATAACTAAAACTCATGGTAAAAATGCGTCCCAGTACTGAAGGGATTAAAAGGTGAGATGGAAGAATTCGAACTTAATTTTCTACTGGTGCAAAAACTGGTGATTAAATAAAGGACACTGGATTTTCTCATTTCTCCATCGTCTGCTTCGTCAGCGTGAGTTACGATAAAAACCAAGATTGGAAAGCTAAACATGTTCCTCCGCGCTGACTTGTTTATTCGACGCCTTATTCAGCTTCCTTCCATCTCTTCTATATTCTATAAGTTCCCTCATTGCCTCAGCGCCCAGTCCTCTCGAAATGCTGTCCGTGCATTGTCTCGAGGATGCTCATCTGCATGCGAACATCGTCTCAAGTGTTTCATCTCTCTCTCTCTCTCTCTCTCTCTCTCTCTCTCTCTCTCTCTCTCTCTCTCTCTCTCTCTCTCTCTTCCAATAGATTCATGCACCAATAAAGTGTATAGATAGAAAGATAGATAGATAGATAAATAGATACATATATGCATACATACATACATACATACATACGTACATACATACATACATACATACATAAGCAAGCATTTTCAATTCCAGACAGAAGGCAAAACAATAAAGAATGAAAACACACAGATGAGATCTAATATACAAGCTACGAAAAGGTGAACACACACACACACACACACACACACACACACACACACAAATGGTAGCGCTGCCTGGTCGCTTCACTCCTACCCTGTACAAGTTTCCTCGACGAGCACCTTTACCTTGCCTTTCACTTTCGTTCAGATCACGTGGACACTGCTGTTGTGTGTGTGTGTGTGTGTGTGTGTGTGTGTGTGTGTGTGTGTGTGTGTGTGTGTGTGTGTAGATAAACGTGTTTATTATGTTGTCTTTCTGAAGCAACAAACATACAGGAACACAAAGGAGAAGTAAAAACCATTAGACTTCTTGGGTAATCTAAAAATACGTAATTTGTTAGGCAAAAAAAATATTCAACACTTTAATCTATGCTTCTCTCAGTCTTTGTCACTTTTGAAGCCTCTGTCTCTTATCTCAAGCATAGCTCAGTCCAATGTGCAAATAGTGAGCTTCCTAAAGTTAAGAATACAGTGTTCAAGCTTAAACTCTGCAAAGGAACCTCGAAAGTGCAATGGTGATGTGAGAGGACAGCCACAATCGCTTATTGGCGTCATTTTTTCTGCCCTCTGCGAGCTCTGTCTTGCGAGAGAAATTGTTGGGTCTCTCAGTGTGTCAGGGACCTAGTGTGACCCTCCAACCAATACTTGAGTTGACTTTGCTTTTTATGAATAAGCCAAGCTGACGACAGGTCCACATTCTCTCTCCCATTCGTTCCTCCCAATTTTAACATTCTGGGAAGGCGGTAAAGAGAGGCGAGTTGTTCGTTGGTTCTATTTCTAGGCTACGTTCGTTTCTTATCCATTAATTTATTCAACGCAAGCAAGTAACCTGTCAAAACCTAACACAGGTCCACTCAGGCGTGCCCCAAGTTTGTCTAATGGCTCTTCAATCTCCTCGGCTTCGCCGAGATACGCCATCTTTGTGTAAAGACTCATCACAACGTTCAGAGAAAATGTTTCGCTGCCAACCAAGACAGGTCAGATAAGGGGATAAGAAGGTCAGAGCTTAACATAAAAGAGTAATCTTGGGTTAGTTACAAGGATCTTCAATTAATCCAGTGAGTTGCAGCACTTCTTTCAAAATAATTTTGTAGATGCTTGCACCAAAACACTACCCCATGCCATTCATGAGGCCTCCAATACTCTGGCCTGCTGCCAACAACAGGCGTGGCTGGTTGTCGTGCAGCAGGGACAAAAGGTGATTTCAGAAAACATTGAAGAATACTTGATGAAGAATGGCAGACATGTTCTTGAGTATTGTTACATCAGTATCTATAAATATCAACATAATTCTTGTTCAACTCGTTCTATCGCATTAGACTACGAATCTTGAGACTGGCATAAAAAAAAAAAAAAAAAATACAGCCTGCTAGAAACCCAACTTTTTGGTAACTCACCTCAGACAGCTCATTCCTGTGTCACTCGTTCAGACTTAGCGATAAACTATGAGCGAAAAGCGAGTTAAGAATCCTTGGCTGGTGCCCAGCTCTGCCTTACTGAAATGGTGGCGGAGAAAGTGGCGTGGTGCAGCGAGCCGTCAGTGTGTTGATGGAGGGAATGAGAGAGACTAAGGTAAGTTTCCTCCACCAGATGACGGGGGGTGAGTGGAGTGTGCGTGAAAGGAGCCACAGAGCGTGTGTGCACCTCAGGTATTTCTGACACCATGACATTACGTGTCAACACGTAATTAACTGATCCACCTGTCATTTGTCTATCCATTCTCTATTCATGCACTTATGCACGGATGCATGTATGTATGTACGCACTCGTTTGTATGTATATATACATGTATGAATGTATACATACATGCACGAATGTATCTATGTATGTATGCATA
>NC_059278.1:737143-777143 GCF_017591435.1 Portunus trituberculatus
CTCTCTCTCTCTCTCTCTCTCTCTCTCTCTCTCTCTCTCTCTTTCTCATGGTTCCATTATTGGGATCCATCAAAACCAGTTAACTCATTATCATTCCTTCCCTTCCTTATATACTCTGTAATCGATCACTCATCCATACAGACGCATCCCTTTATACCTTCACTCACACACTCACACACTCACACACACATTAATACATAAACTCACACTCACCTTCTCGCACTCACTCTTTTAGTCCTCTATTTCAATCCCCTTCAAAGTTTCTTCCATCGTTGAGTGTTGCAGGTAATTTAGATTGTTATACTTCCAGCTCCCTCTTTCATGAACCCCTTAACTACAGGCCCTCTTGTGACCGCCTTTCCTTCCCTCCCCTTCACTGCCCTTCACTTCACCTTCCTTCCCTGTCTTGTTCATCCCTTCCCTTCCATGTTATTATGCTACAGGTCTCGTTCTCCTTTCTTTTCTTTATGTACTTCGTGCTATCCATTCTTTCTCCTCCCCTGCTCTCTCTTTTCCATCCTTTCTTGTCTTGTCTTGTCTTTCCTTTCCCATTTCCTCCCGTTTCCTTCATTTCTCTCTCTTTTCCTTTGTTTCTCCTCCGTTCCTTTTTATTCTGTTATTTCCCTTTCCTTGCCTGCATTCACTTATCGCTTTGCCCTTCTCTTCTTTCTCTTCCTTTCCGTCAAGCCGTGACCTTGTATACCAAATGCTTTTACTTCGTTGGTATATGACCTCAATTGCAACCTCACCCCGTGAACTTCAACTTAACGATCTTACTTTGACCTCCATCTGAAATCACATAAGGTCACCGGCAGGAGAGCAAAATGATGTTAGGGCGACCGACTCCATCGTTGCAAGTGGACATTCCGAGAAAGTTTTGCAAGAGGAGAAAATCGAAATGAGTCTTACAGCATCCCTAGCAACGCAGGGAGGCGAATGAGTATTACACTAAATATAAAAAAAAGCAAGGTGAGAGAGAGAGAGAGAGAGAGAGAGAGAGAGAGAGAGAGAGAGAGAGAGAGAGAGAGAGAGAAGGATAAGCAAACGTCCCTCCATTATAAGAACGTTGAGTGACCTTGACTTGAGCAGCAGTGAAAGTGTGAGGCGCAGCGGCAGTAGCAAGTGGGGGAGGGGACAGAGAGGTCTGTGTTCTCTGGATCTACTCTCTCTTTCTCTCTCTCTCTCTCTCTCTCTCTCTCTCTCTCTCTCTCTCTCTCTCTCTCACACACACACACACACACACACATTCTTCTCTCGCTGCGTTAAGTTATCGCGTTCATGGTTGTCTGAAAACTTTAAGGGGCGGCGATGATCAGCTCGAGGCCGTCCTGGCGAGGTTGTCTGTGTTTATAGCGGCGCCTTTTGAACTCCCTCCCTGCCACCATTACCCTATTACCCGGTGCGCCACGCTTCCTGAGTCACCACAAGCAGGGTGAGAGGGTTACGTGCGGGTGATTCCAAGCCACCAGGCGACAGAAAGTTCAGCATTCGCGCCATTGTTAGCCAGACCAGAGTGCTTCATTTCTGTACCCTGACTCCACCGCTCACTGCTCATCCCCCTGCCATAGAGTCTCCATTTGGCTTTGGCGAGTTATGACTACCTTGATATTTGTGATTCTCTTTGTAGTCTTTTAGTACTGTCGGGAAATTCGTGGAAAAGCATCAAATAAAGTATCTCCTTAAGTCCATAAATTCCCGTGAAAAGCCCACATGGTATAAATAAAAATTTAAAAAATACTGTATATACTCTATTCTAATGATTTTATCCTTTATTTTTACACATGTGTACTGTATCAGGTTATATATTTTTTCTTTGATTTATATTCTAAGAGTAATGCAGTCTGTAGTGGAGAAGGTGATGTAACTGACAATGCCACTGTCACTCTCTAGCGGTAGACCGTCTTTGCTCTCTCACAAATATTATTACCAGCATCACCCAGTCAACAGCTTTTTTACTACTACTACTACTACTACTACTACTGCAATATTACTAATGATAGTAATAATAATAATAATAATAATAATAATAATAATAATAATAATAATAATAATAATAATGATAATAAAAATAATAAATAAATAATAAAAAAAAATTAATAATAGCAATAATAATAATAGATAATAACAATATCACTAATGATAATAATGAAAGTATTGGTAACGGTAAAACAACAACAACAACAACAACAAAACTTCTTTTCTTAAGTCAGCAGTCTCACCTCCTCCTGCTTCCATTCCTGCAGCAGCACTAGCAGAAGCAGCAGCATGACGCGAAGCAGTGACGTGGTGGCGATGGATGTTCACGCCTCGGACTCTCACATGGTGTCCTTCGGGAAGAAGAGCGGCTGCTTCGTGAGTCGCTCTGTCGTGTGGCTCTTCGCCATCCTCTTTGTCAGCGGCCTCGTCGCCACGGGACTCCTCGTCTACTTCTTCGCTCCACATTTCAAGACAGAGGACTCCGTCAGATCCACAGAGACGCAGGTGGTGGTGGAGCAGATCCCGGTGAGTGCTGGGCTGAGGCGTCCGCCGAGGGCGTGTCACGTGTCACGTGTTACTTATGTCATGACTAGTAGCAGATCAACTCACATGTGCTCGCACTCACACCAACCTTATGAATCCCACAGCGTATCAAGATGCTGCCACCCACCACCACCACCACCACCACCACCACCACAGCCACCACTACAACCACCACAAACAGGCCCTCGTCCACCACCACCACCACCACCTCCGCTACCACCACGACAACCACAGCTCCAGAGAAGGACAAAATAGACGTGCGCCTTCCTCGAGCCCTGAGGCCGCTGCACTACCTGGTGAGGCTGCAGCCGCTCATCAACGGCAACTTCAGCATCCTTGGCTACGTGGAGGTGGAGATGGAGGTGCTGCAGGCCACCTCTAACATCACACTGCACATCAGGGACATCATCACCTACAACGACACAGTGAAGGTCAGTGACGCGCAGCCTGCCACCTGGCGGCACCTGCCTTTCCGAGATGTTGGACAGACGTGACTGATGGAGAGTCATTTTGTAACTAGAACAAGAACAAATTTGAAGAATAATAGACGGTACAGAAGTTGGAAAATTGAAAGACTTCCAAATGCAACACAAAATCAACACAGACAGATGTGGGAAGAAACACAGACTGAAAATAATGAGAGGTTATAATATCTATAATCAGAGCTCCAAACTTTTCGTTCAGTCAAGGCCATATCATCTATGTTTTCTCCACTTGCAGCTGAGGGCGGCCCAGGACCAGACGGGACCGGGCCTAGCCATCGCCGCTCACCAGTTCGACAGCGAGCGGGAGTTTTACGTGGCGCACTTGAACGAGACACTGCAGCCAGGCGACAAATACGTTCTGTCCATGCACTTCATCGGTCTGCTCAACGACATGATGAAAGGGTTCTACAGGTCCTCCTACAGACACGCAGACGGCAACGAGACGTGAGTGTCGCCTGGCGTGGCATCAGGCTCCGTCACAGGTGTGTCATTTTTCGCAGGAAGTTGTGAGTGAAATGTTTGGTGGATGGTCCGTTCCCTTCCCTGCAGGTGGCTGGCGGCGACACAGTTCCAGGCGACGGACGCGCGGCGCGCCTTCCCTTGCTTTGACGAGCCTGGGCTGAAGGCCACCTTCGAGGTACACCTCGCCCGCCAGACCAATATGACCTCACTCTCCAACATGCCCATCAAAGAAACTATTCCCATGTGAGTCGTCACCACAACTCATTTAGCAACACTTTCACGTCAGTACAATGCTTCTTACATTGGTTTTGTGTTGTGACTAACGAGTGTGTTGTGCGGCAGGGAGCAGCAGGAGGGCTGGCTATGGGACCAGTACCACACCACCGTCCCGATGTCCACCTACCTCCTCGCCTTCGTTGTCTCGGATTTCGTCTATCTCAATGCTACAACCAAGGGCGGATCCCTTTTCAGGAGTAAGGCAGACACTGAATAGGATTTTTAATGCAATATTGATTCTTTTTCGGCTAATATCACGTCGCAATTCATGTCTAAGTATTGTTTACTGTATGGTTTTACATTTCATGATTATTTCTTCCAGCCTGGGCCAGAAAAGAAGCATTGGATCAAGCCACGTATTCCAACCTAATCGGACCGGCTATCCAGGATAACTTCGAGGATTACTTCAATCAGTCGTATCCGCTTCCCAAACAAGATATGATTGCCATTCCAGACTTTGCTGCCGGTGCGATGGAAAACTGGGGCCTCATCACCTATAGGTGAGGGTGGAGATATGTGGACGGGTAATCCTCAAGCTTGCACCACCGCCTGTGTTACATGCATTTTCCCTCCCCTTCAGAGAAACTGCGCTGCTTTATGATCCTTCTGTATCAACACCAATGAATAAATTTTTTGTGGCGGCGGTGGTGGCTCACGAGTTGGCTCATCAGTGGTTTGGGAACCTGGTGACACCTCGCTGGTGGACAGACCTGTGGCTTAACGAGGGCTTCGCTTCGTATGTGGAGTATATCGGCATGCAAAGTGTAAGTATTTATGTCACCCTTTCCATCTTATGTAGCTATGAAAGAGTCTCACCTTTTTCCACTACATAATGCCTATATCTCATCACAGTCTTGCCTCTGTGACAGGTGGAACCCACGTGGAATGTGATGGAGCTGTTCGTGAATATCATGCTTCAGTCTGTCATGGATTACGACAATGTTCAGTCCTCCCACCCGATCAGGATCGAAGTCCATCATCCAAATGATATCAGTCAGATTTTCGATCGAATTACTTATTACAAAGGTACAAAGCGAATATCAAGCTTAAGATTTTTCACTCTTGAAATATATTTCTATGGGTTACAAGAGCTCAAGGGAAAGGTTCTCTACCTATTTTATCATCAATGTAAAACAATCACTTTGTGACGTTCTAGGTGAGCTTCATTAGCCTAAATATCATGACACACATGCACATACTATAATAGGAAAAAAATTAAGATTTTCCTCCCACAGGCTCCACAATCATCCGCATGATGAACCACTTCCTGACGGAGTCGGTCTTCAGGCACGGCCTCAGCACATACTTGGACGCCTTGTAAGTGTCTTGTCGCCTTGTTGTCGCTGCTCTGCACTACCGGCTTCACTGTCCTCCACATTCTTGTGCACCACTCATTGTTCCCTTCCAGCAAGTACGACAACGCCGAGCAGGACGACTTGTGGCGGCACCTGACGGAGGCGGCGCACGAGGCTGGCACGCTGCCTGCCAACCTCACCGTCAAGACCATCATGGACACGTGGACGCTGCAGATGGGCTACCCCGTCATCAAGGTGGAGCGGAGCGCCGACGGCACCTCGGCCACTGTCTCACAGGTCAGTGTGTAGCTAACACACAGGGGGGCGGCGGCGGCCAGGCGTAGCGGCAACTCCACCTCACCTCACTGTCTCGCTGGCCTCGGCAGGAGCGGTTCTTGCTGGTCAAGGACGACAATGCTGACGACACGCACGACTACAAGTGGTGGGTGCCGCTGACGTACACGGGCCAAGACCAGCCTGACTTCAGCCAGACGCAGGCCAAGGTGTGGATGAAGGACTCAGAGGCGCAGCTCACCGTCACCTCCCTGCCGCCAAAGGACCACTGGGTCATCTTCAATTTGCAGCAGACTGGCTACTACAGGGTCAACTACGACGACCACAACTGGAACCTGCTCATCCGGCAGCTGCTCGCCGACCACCGCGCCATCGCCACCGTCAATAGGGCGCAGATCGTCGACGACGCCCTCGACCTGGCCAGGGCAGGTGGGTTCCCATCAATCCGCCTTCATATCGGAACGTGAGTCTGTCGCTGTGTTTCACTGACACACCCTCACTCCTCCCTCCTCCTCCACGGCAGGTCAGCTGAGCTACAGCGTGGCCTTCAAGGTGTTCAAATACTTGCACAAAGAAAAGGAATACCTGCCATGGAAAGCTGCCATCAACTCCCTGACTTACGTGAGGAGCATGTTCAAGCTGACTGGAGCGTACGGAGCACTCAAGGTGAGTAATCCGGGAAAGGTAAAGGTTCTCTTTACCTTTACCTTGAGTCCAGGAGTGTCATCGAGGCGGTACTTACTGCGTGTGTCCGGCAACTTTGGTTCAATGAGCACCTGTGATTGGTGCGTGTCGTCACCAGGCTGGCGCCATTCTCAGTTAACTAAAACAAGATGTCTGTCACGCACGCCTTTTTCTAAGATAGGTTCCATTTCAAGCGTCTTTCGTGAAGCAGTACAGTGAGTGCATTCTTTCAACTCTGCAGTGCAGTGTGCGGCCAGGCTGTCCCCTATCACAGAAGGAATGATGATATTATTAATGATAACAGTAATGATGATAATGATAATAGTGATGATGATAATGATAATAATAATAATAACAATAATAATGATAATAATAATAATAATAATAATAATAATAATAATAATAATAATAATAATAATAATGATAATAATAATAATAATAATAATAATAATAATAATAATAATAATAATAATAATAATAATAATAATAATAATAATAATAATAATAATAATAATAACAATAACAATAATAATAATGATAATGTCATCAACAAAGCAAAACAAAACCTTGCCGCTTGACAGAACTACATGCTGGACTTGGTTCTGCCGCTGTACGATGTCATTGGATTTGAAGATAGTCCAGACGACTTGCTGCAAGAAAGTTTTCTGCGCCAGACTATTCTCAACTGGGCGTGTGTGCTAGGCCACCAGCCCTGCCTGGACACCGCCCACCACCTCTACAGGCAGTGGATGCTTCAGCCACACAATGAAAGGTTTGTGTGAGTCTGCCACATCAGTGACAATGACTGCTGAATGTCGACAGCTGGACGCTCCGTTCAGAGCTCTAACAAACTCTGGCATTCCTTAATTCTCCTTCCTCTGCCGCAGCCTCTTCACGCCCAACGTCAAGTCGGTGGTGTACTGCCGGGGAGTGGAGATGGGAGGAGAGGAGGAGTGGAACTTTGCCTGGAGTCACTACCTCAAGAGTAACGTTGCGTCCGAGAAGAGAAGGCTGCTGTCAGCCATGGGATGTACCAAGAAACAGTGGCTCCTTTCCAGGTGTGTGTGTGTGTGTGTGTGTGTGTGTGTGTGTGTGTGTGTGTGTGTGTGTGTGTGTGTGTGTGTGTGTGTGTGTGTGTGTGTGTGTGTGTGTGTGTGTGTGTGTGTGTGTGTGTGTGTGTGTGTGTGTGTGTGTGTGTCTGAGTTCCTGTAGAAGCAGTCTGTTAATAGCTTTCTCTGTCTTATTAGGTATTTGGACATGGCCTTTGACGACAAGAGCGGCATTCGAAAGCAGGACAGCCAGACGGTGTTCAGCGCTGTAGCTGATAACGACATGGGTCGTACATTGGCATGGAATTACCTGCGGACCAACTGGAAGAAGATTTATGATTAGTAAGGGGAAAGGAATTCCTAGCGGTGACTCTTACGTTATAGAGAGTTTAACATTGATTTGCGTAATTTTCTTCTGTGAAGCAAAGGTGGTAAAGTTTGGGTGGATTAAGTCAGTCAAATAATGCTTTGGTAGTTTTCTATGAACATCACAAAATCAAAGCGATTGGGTGTTTTGAACAATAATAACTATTTCAATTGGTGTTACAACATTCATTAAAAAAATACTTCACAATATTTCATAATTTTCAGCTTCGGAGGAAAAGCAAAGGCCAGAATCGTCTCCTCCGCCACGAGTAACTTCAACACGGAGCAGCAACTTAACGAGGTATTTCCAATTTGTAAATCATCAACACTTTTCTTAAATAATTTGAATTGTTGACATAATGAGCTAATGGGTCTACATTCTACAGGTTAGCTTGTGGGTATCTTTCTCTGAGAGACAAGCAAGTAGGTTAGTACTTGCAGACCATACCTACAATTTTCATCTAAAACAGAATCACAATCTGAAGCAACAAAGGGATGATCGAGTGAGGTAAAATTTTCATTAGAGGCAAACTCCTTGATTTAACGGGCGACGCACAGTGTCCCAAGATTATCTTTGTGCAAGTGTCCCTACTAACCAAAGTGTTTGGTGATGGTGCAGGTGATGGCCTTCAAAGAGGAGCGAGGCGAGCAGCTCTCCGCCGCCTCTAGGATGGTAGAACGAGTGGTGGAGAAGGTTAAGAACAACATGGCGTGGATGAAGAACAACCACAACGTCATCGCCGAGTGGCTGCAGAACGAAGGGTACGCCATCAAGGTGAAGAACGTGTGATGTGATGAGGAGCAAACTGACGGCAATAACGAAACACGTCAAACGAAGAATGAAATGTCTGAACACAAGAAGGTTGTTTGAATAAAAAGTGAGAAACTCGAGTGAAGTGAGCAAAGTTAGCAAAGTAAGAATATAGTGATACATACAAATTACAAAAACATGACACGAATTCTGTTGACATTTACACTTCATTACTCTCTTCAGAGTCAACCACACCTTACTGCGTCTTATCGGGTGATGAGAAATATGCAAATAATTGTAAGGCCTTGCCACATTCCGCAACTTTCTCCTGCAGACAGTCCTTCTCTTAAGATTCACGGATAACTCAGAACCTCAAAATACTTTCAACATTCCTTATACGGGAGTATTTTATTGAAAAAAGTCAATTATATCATTCTTTTTATTAATCGTTCACGCAAATAGTGTGTGTGTGTGTGTGTGTGTGTGTGTGTGTGTGTGTGTGTGTGTGTGTGTGTGTGTGTGTGTGTGTGTGTGTGTGTGTGTGTGTGTGTGTGTGTGTGAGAATAAATCAAAAATATTTTTGTAATTGAAGTTAAGTGATATAATCAAAATAATGAGAAAACAATGTATTGACTCTCAGTGTTTTACAACTTTACATTCTTGACAAAACTTACTATTTTCTTGTTTCTGTGCATTGTTTACTGTTGTGTGTGACTTTTGACTATGTGTACCTGACGTTCCATCTCATATGTACATAAAATACAACAGAAAATACGTCCTTTGTTTAGCAAATTACCAAGTGTTACTGGGATTGCTGGTTTGCTTAATGAGCGATGGACTGCCGTGAGGACCTGAATGCTTCATGTAAAGGATTTAGACATAAACTAAAAAATCATCAGAAGACGAGTATTATGTTTGCGCAACTTGATGGCCTGTAAAAGTCACCAACACCCTGTAAGTACATTATTATTTTCTTCCTCCAACTCCTCCTCCTCCTCCTCCTCCTCCTCCTCCTCCTCCTCCTTTTTTTTTTTTTTTTTTTTATTATTATTATTATTATTATTATTATTATTATTATTATTATTATTATTATTATTATTATTATCATTATTATTGTTATTTTTATTATTATTATTATTCTCCTTTTCTTTTTATCTATTCTATTTCTTTTTCTACTACTGTCACATGAATCACGATGATGTGACTTCTGTACAGACACACATGTAAATAGACAGATAGATACACTCTTAGGTATGTAGACAGATTGATACATAGATAGGTAAAATAGATAAATAGATCGATAAATAGATTGATAAATATATAAGTTTACCCGTGTATCTAATGTTTAGGTTGTCACAACGTTTAGGACACGTTGGATATAAACAAGCCGAGATAGAAAGCTAGTTGAAGTCCTCGCTATGCTTGTTTACTAATAGGCGGATCTCTCTCTCTCTCTCTCTCTCTCTCTCTCTCTCTCTCTCTCTCTCTCTCTCTCGTGCTTTCTTTTTCTTTCACACTTCTAACCTCTATCAAGAAATGGGCATATTAACCAGGAGTAAATGGAATCACAGTCGCGGAGATATAGAGAGTACCATTGGCAGGAACTTGGGAAATGTTGCCGTGTCAGTAATGAATGAATAACTGCATGGAAAGCGGAATAATAATCAGAAAAGTGAGTATTGAGTGTTAAGGGATACAGGCAGGCTGACAATTACCGAAAAGATATGAATGGAGAGGAAAGGAAGTATCGAGCAACAGAGACACATGAGCTTGGCGAAGGGAAAAAATTATAAAAGGAAAGGGAATAATGAAGGGAAAAAAACATGAGAGATGAGAAGATGGAGAGAAAAAAATCCGAAAATAACAAAGTAGAAAGTAAAATGATGAAAAGAAATGAGGGTGAAGAAGATGCTGAGTAAAGTGTGTTATGAAGTGAGGCGATGACAGACCAGCATTTCGGACTGTTCGAGGAGAATGAAGAGGTTATAGAGAGCGAAGGGCTGTATGAATGAGACAAGAGTAGATGAGACGCGGTAAAAGGAAGAGCGGAGACAGCAACAAGAGATATTGAAGACAAGTAGCAAAGGAATACAAAGGAATACAAAGGAAAGACCAACCAACAACAGACCCTGGGGTCCTTACTAGGCTGCTTGGTTAACTATTCTATACTAACTACACAGTGTGAGAGACAGGACAGCAAAACAGAAGGCTCCTCCCCACCCACCCATCCCACCAGCCGAAGCCGGCCGGAAAAGGAAAGGCACCATGTGGTATTGAAAAACCAAATGGAATTTTAGAGGATAGAGAAAAGAAGTTGTAATCTACGTCTACTCTTGTTTGTGGGGGACTATGTAGGTGCTTGACGGTTATGTAGTGTGGTGAATGTGCGTGTGGGTGGAGTCACAGTGTGGATGTCGGAGAGGTGGTGCGGCAGCCTTGCCTGGCGCTTTCAGGAGGACGAGGAGGAGGAGGAGGAGGAGAAGTCGAAGGAGCAAGAGGAGAAGGTGGAGGGGGAGAAAGAGATGTATATACGTACAAAATAATTTTTGGGTAACTTTTCTAGGATGACATGATAGCACAGGAGAAGGCTCCCATCCACATACCCATCTCTTACAAGAAAACGAGAAAGTATTGAGTTCAAATAATTAATTTACTAGTAAGAAGAAAAAAATATAGAACAACCACAAGAAGAACAAGAACAAAAAGAACAAGAACAAGGACAAAGACAAAACAAGAAGAAGAAGAAGAAGAAGAAGAAGAAGAAGAAGAAGAAGAAGAAGAAGAAAGAGAAGGTAAAAACAAATATAAGCCCTGCCAAAAAAATAATGTACAAAGAGAAGGAATAAGATAAAGGACGAGAAATGAAGAGCGGAAAAAAAAGACAGCGTTTAGAATATAAGAAGAAACAAATAAGAAAAAAATATCAAAAGCAGACACACAGACAGACAGAGACACGCAGATTGATGGGGAGAAAGGAACAAAGGATAAGAAAGAGAAAAGGGGAGATTACAATAAAAGGAGCATGAAGTGATAAAGGAGAGAATAGTAGTAGTAGTAGTAGTAGTAGTAGTAGTAGTAGTAGTAGTAGTAGTAGTAGTAATAGTAGTAATAGTAGTAGTAGTAGTAGTAGTAGTAGTAACAGTAGTAATAGTAGTAATAGTAGTGTAGTAGTAGTAGTAGTAACAGTAGTAACAGTAATAATAGTAGTGTAGTAGTAGTAGTAGTAAGAGGAGGAGGAGGAGGAGGCGAAGGAGGAGAAGAAGGGGGTGGGGGGAAGACAGTGGGTAGTTGAATCTCTTCTCGCTATCTTCACTCTCTCTCTCTCTCTCTCTAGTTGGTGGTGAAGTTCCGCACGAGTAGCAAGGAACTCTCAGCTTGTCTCTAGTGACACCTCGTAACACAGGGAAAGTGAATGGAGGAACGCAATGGACGGAGGAAGAGATCTTAACAGGTTTGTATCAAAGTTAACACATGGGTTGACTTTATTCCAACTGATTGTGAAACCAGTGTCGACTTCACTCCAGAACCAGTGACCACAGTGGCGGGAATTATCAACACTAGGAATATAGGAAAGAATCGTAATACATGGTCTGTACTCGCCACAAACCACAAAACATGACGAATTGGTAAGTATTCTCATGTCTCTGGTTATTTCTGCTATTCCTCGGAGGTCCGTCAGTTGAAAAGATAACATTATATAGTTTTGTTTAAGAATAGGTGAGGAAAACACTTAGCATGTTGTCTGGAATTCAATAAGGCGCCACTTCACCTCCCTGCTCAGACGGTAAACACTCGTGATGCAGGTGGCAACAAGGAGAACAGCAATGAGTTTCTAATTACATGATTCTGCATTCTGTCGCCATCTCTCTCTCTCTCTCTCTCTCTCTCTCTCTCTCTCTCTCTCTCTCTCTCTCTCTCTCTCTCTCTCTCTATCTATCTATCTATCTATCTATCTATCTATCTATCTATCTAGTATTTATCTATTTAACTCTTTATCTATTTATTTATGTATTTGTTTATCTAATATCTACCCATCTATTTATCTATCTATTTATCTGTCTATCTATCCATCTATCTCTATATCTATTCATCCATTTATTTATTTACCTTCTTATCTATCTACCTATCTATTTATCTGTGTATCGATCTCTATCTCACCTTTATCTTATCGCAAGTCCTCGCTCACCTGTTTCACTACAACCATTTTGACACTTTCCCTTAATTATGTATCACTGTCCCGGGAAAGTAACAGATAGGCTACGTGGATGCATACACTGAAGGCGTTAGTATGCTCACGTTTACAGCCCATGAAGGCCACAGTGACGTACATGTAGTTCCTTGCTATAACTAAAGTAATGGAAGTAAAGAGCAAAGGGAACGAAAAAATTTGATAAGGAAAAAGACGAAAGAAGAAGAAAGAAAGAGCGAAAGGGAGAAAAAAAAATGAAACCTTTAATTTGATAAGGAAAAAGACGAAACAAAAAGAGGATAAGGAGAAAGAGAGAGAGAGAGAGAGAGAGAGAGAGAGAGAGAGAGAGAGAGAGAGAGAGAGAGAGAGAGGAGAAAATAAAGAAGATGGAAGGACGTAAGATAAAAAGAAAGTAGTTACAAGTACATCTAGTAAAGTGGCTGACCTTAGAAAGCGAGTGAAAGTCTGCTGAGGCCGCGGAGAAGTGGGAAGCGAAAGTGTTTCTCTCTCTCTCTCTCTCTCTCTCTCTCTCTGACTGCTCCAACTTCACATGACAAAAGTGATAATAGTAACTAACTGTAACAACAACACGAACAACAACAACAACAACAACAACAACAACAACAACAACAACAACAACAACAACAACAACAACAACAACAACAACAATAACAACAACAACAACAACAACAACAACAACAACAACAACAACAACAACAACAACAACAACAACAATAATAATAATAATAATAATAATAATAATAATAATAATAATAATAATAACAATAGCATTGGTAATGGTACTAACAATACAACAACGACAACAACAACAGTAGACCCTCACTCCCTACGCAGGGGCAGTGACGTGGTGGCGATGGATGTCCACGCCTCGGACTCTCACATGGTGTCCTTCGGGAAGAAGAGCGGCTGCTTCGTGAGTCGCTCTGTCGTGTGGCTCTTCGCCATCCTCTTCGTCAGCGGCCTCGTCGCCACGGGACTCCTCGTCTACTTCTTCGCTCCACATTTCAAGACAGAGGACTCCGTCAGATCCACAGAGACGCAGGTGGTGGTGGAGCAGATCCCGGTGAGTGCTGGGCTGAGGCGTCCGCCGAGGGCGTGTCACGTGTCACGTGTTACTTATGTCATGACTAGTAGCAGATCAACTCACATGTGCTCGCACTCACACCAACCTTATGAATCCCACAGCGTATCAAGATGCTGCCACCGACCACCACAACCACCACCACCACCACCGCCACCACAGCCACCACCACAACCACCACAAACAGGCCCTCGTCCACCACCACCATCACCTCCACCACCACCACGACTACCACAGCGCCAGAGAAGGACAAAATAGACGTGCGCCTTCCTCGAGCCCTGAGGCCGCTGCACTACCTGGTGAGGCTGCAGCCGCTCATCAACGGCAACTTCAGCATCCTGGGCTACGTGGAGGTGGAGATGGAGGTGCTGCAGGCCACCTCTAACATCACACTGCACATCAGGGACATCATCACCTACAACGACACAGTGAAGGTCAGTGACGCGCAGCCTGCCACCTGGCGGCACCTGCCTTTCCATAATCTTTGGGGAAGAGATAAAGAGAGGGATGAAAAATCTCAATTAAAAATTTTGGTTGTTGTGCCTTGATTTTTTTTTTTTTTTTTTTTTATTCATATGTTTCTCCTTTCTATATTAAGGTGATAAGAGCTGACGATCCGTCCGGGCCAGGGATGACTATTGTCGCTCAGCAGTACGACAGTGAGTTGGAGTTTTACGTGGCACACTTGAAGGAGTCACTGCAGCCAGGCAACAAATATATATTATCAATGCACTTCATTGGCCTGCTCAACGACATAATGAGAGGCTTTAGCAGATTCTCATATGATCGTGCTGATGGAACCAAGACGTGAGTGCTGTTTTGTTTTCCTCAGATATAACAGAAAAATGATTGTGTCAAATGTTTGGTGGATGGTCCGTTCCCTTCCCTGCAGGTGGCTGGCGGCGACACAGTTCCAGGCGACGGACGCGCGGCGCGCCTTCCCTTGCTTTGACGAGCCTGGGCTGAAGGCCACCTTCGAGGTACACCTCGCCCGCCAGACCAACATGACCTCACTCTCCAACATGCCCATCAAAGAAACTATTCCCATGTGAGTCGTCACCACAACTCATTTAGCAACACTTTCACGTCAGTACAATGCTGTTCACATTGGTTTTGTGTTGTGACTAACGAGTGTGTTGTGCGGCAGGGAGCAGCAGCAGGGCTGGCTATGGGACCAGTACCAAACCACCGTCCCGATGTCCACCTACCTCCTCGCCTTCGTTATCTCAGACTTCGGATATCTCAAAGCCACAACCAAGGGCGATGTGCTTTTCAAAAGTAATATAGACGTTGGTTTTCTTATGTATTCTAAGTTTTTTAATTATATTTTCTTAATGTGTACTTCATTTTTCATGACTCAAAGAACATTGTTGGTTTACATTTACTTATTCTCCATCTTAGCGTGGGCCAAAGAATCGGTGCTGTATCAAGCCACATATGCCCATCAGGTCGGCCCGGCAATCCTAGACCACTTCGCGGTATATTTCAATCAGTCCTATCCGTTGCCTAAATTGGACCAGATTGCCGTGGCGGGGTTCCCTGCAGGCGCCATGGAAAACTGGGGTCTTGTTACTTATGGGTGAGTCAAGAATCGTGTTGAAAAATCGTTGTAACATCGTATTATTCAATGATGTTTATGTCCATCCTTTTGTTTCGCTAAACTGTGGTTACACTTTGCCTATCTCAAACTTTTCAACTCTATCAATATCAACCTTTCCTTCTTGCTGGGAGCATGCCTACTTTCGTCCTGGTACTAAAAATGGTGACCGCTGTAATGTCTCTACCTACCATTGTATTGCTTCTATATCCTGTCTTTCTAGTTTCTTTTGATCTCTCATCAAAAGAAAGATTCGTTAACACTTATCTCCAAAATGCATAACCAACATCAGAAGAAAATAGTGATGCAGAGTTTTGCTTTATAAGAAATGCCATGTAGGCTTCCTTTACCTATTATTTTTGTTGTTACGTTAACCTCAATATCTCCAATGAGCATAATGGTTACGATTTCATAATATTTACTCCATTACACTTTTCTTGTTGCTTGTTATGTATTACTGGTAATTTCTTTGTCACCTCAGAGAACCAGTACTCTTGTATGATTCTGCTGTGTCTACGCCGATTAACAAATTCTACGTAGTGGCCTTCGTGGCGCACGAGCTGGCCCACCAGTGGTTTGGCAATCTGGTGACTCCTCGCTGGTGGACAGACATCTGGCTGAACGAAGGATTTGCTTCATACATCGAATTTATCGGTATGCAAAGTGTAAGTCATCCAATACCGTTCACTGATTTGCTTGTGATTTAGGAACAGCGCTCGTCATTAATCATAACCAAGATTCATTACAGCATTATGCATTACCCGTGACAGGTGGAGCCTTCGTGGAAGGTGATGGAGCTGTTCCTGGACCTTAAGCTACAGTCTGTTATGCACAACGACGACGTTCAATCTTCCCATCCAGTCAGGATTGAAGTCAATCATCCAAATGAAATAACTCAAATATTTGATAGAATTACGTACAGTAAAGGTAAATCATCGACATATTCTTTTTTTCTCTCTTGGAGAGGATAAACTCTAGTAAATTATTATTTCCTTAACATTCATTCTGTAATTATGTCGATAGCCGTACCTGCATTTTAGATCATTAGTCTTCATACTACTACCTGGTAAAACAGAGCATGCCTGCTACACCTGTGAGGTACAAGTAATGAAAATTCCAAGTTTTATATCAACTGAAAGTTAATATTTTCAAAAAATTTCAAAAACTAAATTATATACATTTAATATTAGTGTAATGTATCACGATAAAATGCACACTGACATATGTTCTTGGTCCCACACTGCAGGTTCCACAATCATCCGCATGATGAACCACTTCCTGACGGAGGCGGTCTTCAGGCACGGCCTCAGCACATACTTGGACGCCTTGTGAGTGGCTTGTCGCCTTGTTGTCGCTGCTCTGCACCACCGGCTTCACTGTCCTCCACATTCTTGTACACCACTCGTTGTTCCCTTCCAGCAAATACAACAACGCCGAGCAGGACGACTTGTGGCGGCACCTGACGGAGGCGGCGCACGAGGCCTGCACACTGCCCGCCAACCTCACCGTCAAGACCATCATGGACACATGGACGCTGCAGATGGGATACCCCGTCATCAAGGTAGAGCGGAGCGCCGACGGCACCTCGGCCGCTGTCTCGCAGGTGAGTGTGTAGCGAACACACAGGGGGGCAGCGGCGGCCAGGCGGCGAGTAGCCTCCACCTCACCTCACTGTCTCGCTGGCCTCGGCAGGAGCGGTTCCTGCTGGTCAAGGACGACAACTCTGACGACACGCACGACTACAAGTGGTGGGTGCCGCTTACGTACACGGGCCAAGACCAGCCTGACTTCAGCCAGACGCAGACCAAGGTGTGGATGAAGGACTCGGAGGCGCAGCTTACCGTCACCTCCCTGCCGCCAAAGGACCACTGGGTCATCTTCAACCTGCAGCAGACCGGCTACTACAGGGTCAACTACGACGACCACAACTGGAACCTGCTCATCCAACAGCTGCTCGCCGACCACCGCGCCATCGCCACCGTCAACAGGGCGCAGATCGTCGACGACGCCCTCGACCTAGCCAGGGCAGGTGGGTTCCATCACTCCGCCTTCGTATCGAAACGTGAATCTGTTGCTGTATTTCACTGACACACCCTCACTCCTCCCTCCTCCTCCACGGCAGGTCAGCTGAGCTACAGCGTGGCCTTCAAGGTGTTCAAATACTTGCACCAAGAAAAGGAATACCTGCCATGGAAAGCTGCCATCAACTCCCTGACTTACGTGAGGAACATGTTCAAGCTGACTGGAGCGTACGGAGCACTCAAGGTGAGTAATCCGGGAAAGGTAAAGGTTCTCTTTACCTTTACCTTGAGTCGAGGAGTGTCATCGAGGCGGTGCTTACTGCGTGTGTCCGGCAACTTTGGTTCAATGAGCACCTGTGATTGGTGCGTCTGTCTGTTCACCAGGCTGGCGCCATTCCTAATCAGTTAACTAAAACAAGATGTCTGTCACGCACGCCTTTTTCTAAGATAGGTTCCATTTCAAGCGTCTTTCGTGAAGCAATACGGTGAGTGCATTCTTCCAACTCTGCAGTTCAGTGTGCGGCCAGGCTGTCTCCTATCACAGAAGGAATGATGATATTATTAATGATAACAGTAATGATGATAATGATAATAGTGAGGATGATAATGATAATAATAATAATAATAATAATAATAATAATAATAATAATAATAATAATAATAATAATAATAATAATAATAATAATATTAATGATGATAGTAATAGTGATAATAATAACAATAATAATGATAATAATAATAATAATAATAATAATAATAATAATAATAATAATAATGATAATAATAATAATGATAATAATTACAATAATGATAATAATGATAATAATAATAATAATAATAATAATAATAATAATAATAATAATAATAATAATAATAATAATGATAATAATAACAAGAATAATAATAATAATAATAATAATAATAATAATAATAATAATAATAATAATAATAACAATAACAATAACAATAATGATAATGTCATCAACAAAGCAAAACAAAACCTTGCCGCTTGACAGAACTACATGCTGGACTTGGTTCTGCCACTGTACGATGTCATTGGATTTGACGACAGTCCAGACGACTTGCTGCAAGAAAGTTTTCTGCGCCAGACTATTCTCAACTGGGCGTGTGTGCTGGGCCACCAGCCCTGCCTGGACACCGCCTACCACCTCTACAGGCAGTGGATGCTTCAGCCACACAATGAAAGGTTTGTGTGAGTCT
Source organism: Portunus trituberculatus (assembly GCF_017591435.1). Classification (NCBI taxonomy): domain Eukaryota; kingdom Metazoa; phylum Arthropoda; class Malacostraca; order Decapoda; family Portunidae; genus Portunus; species Portunus trituberculatus. The sequence goes on from NC_059278.1 coordinate 755,456, forward strand.
GCCACATCAGTGACAATGACTGCTGAATGTCGACAACTCCGTTCAGAGCTCTAACACACTCTGGCATCCCTTAATTCTCCTTCCTCTGCCGCAGCCTCTTCACGCCCAACGTCAAGTCGGTGGTGTACTGCCGGGGAGTGGAGATGGGAGGAGAGGAGGAGTGGAACTTTGCCTGGAGTCACTACCTCAAGAGTAACGTTGCGTCCGAGAAGAGCAGGCTGCTGTCAGCCATGGGATGTACCAAGAAACAATGGCTCCTCTCCAGGTGTGTGTGTGTGTGTGTGTGTGTGTGTGTGTGTGAGAGAGAGAGAGAGAGAGAGAGAGAGAGAGAGAGAGAGAGAGAGAGAGAGAGAGAGAGAGAGAGAGAGAGAGAGAGAGAGAGAGAGAGAGAGAGAGAGAGCACTTGCATCTTTCCCCTCGCCAGATACTTGAGCATGGCCTTTAATGGGAAAAGCGGCATCGGGAAGCAGGACAGCTCGAGAGTGTTTACCGCGGTGGCGGGGAATGAAGCGGGTCGCACTCTAGCATGGAGCTATCTGAGGACCAACTGGAAGAGGATCTATGATTAGTGAGTGTGGAGGGAAGTTTTTCTTCTTGAGTCCCTGTCTGGGTCTGCAATGTCCTTAACCTATCATTGCACTGCAGGACGAATGCCTTCCTGCTGGTTTGGTGGGTTAAGGAATGAGTCACCCATATTTTCTCGGTCTCGTTATGTATGGATTAGCGTACAGTGAGCTAAAATATATAAGGTATAGATGTCTTTTTATTCTTACTGACACTTACATTGACTAATCACGGCAAACCGCGGAGTGTATATTCCAAGTATGGAAATGATTATTTAATGGATCATCATCATTTTCAGCTTCGGAGGAAAGGCAAAGCCTGGACTCATCTCCACCGCCACCAAAGATTTCAATACGGAACAACATCTGAAGGAGGTATGTCAATTTCTCATATCCTCTGATAAATTCGCATTTTTCTTGATTTCTACTAAATTTTGTTTATACTCTTACTCAGTATATGTAACAAACGTTGGTAAACAGCTCCACGAGTATTATATTAAGAGCGTTCCGTCTGTCTGTTATCTTTTTTTTATAATGAGACTAAAAATTTGGCATACAACTAACACCATCTAAAGCTGAATTCAAATTTCCTCTCATACTTGTCAAAGTTTAAACTGAATTGACACTTTATAAGAAGGTGTGGAAGGAGAAGTGTTGCATTCCTGAAGTATTGATTTTCTTAGTGCAAGTGTGCCTGCTAAGTGACATATGTTGGTATTGTGCAGGTGATGGCGTTCAAGGAGGAGCGCGGCGCGGAGCTCTCCGCAGCTTCGAGAACCATAGACCAGGCGATAGAAAAGACGAAAAGCAACATGGCGTGGATGAAGCGCAACCACAACACCATCACCGCGTGGCTGCAGAACGAGGGTTACACTGTCCACTTGAAAAGCGCGTGACCATTATAACAGTAGCAATGGAAAACTTGAGAGGTGTAACAAAATGTATGAAGACATGAAAAGTATTATGTTTTCTTTTTCTTTTTTACAAAGAAAAATAAATAAAGGAAAAGTTAAACAATATGGACAACATTTATAGATATATAAGGAAACTATGCAAATTACAAATTGAACTATTTGCATTAAGAAAATGATGGACGAAGGCGAACAAAAAGGATACGAAGACAAAAGTTGAAGCTCATTTGGAATGTTAATTGTTCTTGAATAAAGAAATACAAATCTTATAAGGTATAACTTTTGGCCGCTTGTGCTTAAGGTTCCATCGACTCGGTACAAAAATCATACATGAAAAAAAATTCTTTGATTTGTGGACAGTCAAGACGTGATGAAGTCGGTGTTGATTTGTTTATCCACGTACTGCTGCGAGAGGCTTAAGTCTAAATGTTTGGAGAATTAAACATCAAGGGACTCAAGGTTTATCAGTTAATGAAGAATTCAAGGGTCTTACACAATTTCACTCGACCTGCACGAGTCACCATAATATAATTCAAGTACATATATCTAAATTATAAATATTGAAAGAAAGCGGAGTGTGGCAGTACGTTGTGTGACACCTCAGAGCAAACGCGTCACACTCGTCACGTGCTCGGCGAGGAGCAGCTGCGGCGCCTTCAGTTCTCGGCCTGGCGTCAACACTGTTTACTTGTGCTTATGGGGATGCACAAGAAACACGCCCCAAATAACTTGAGGCAGAAAACCTTCTCAGCGTGCAGTTAATTGTCTTATTATTTTAATCTACACTTGTACATAAAAGTACATGAAAATTTATTATAATCATAACCGTAATGTTTGCATATGATTGAATTATTTTTTTTATAAGAAAACAGTATGAATGACATTTGATTACTATCTACAGTATTTTTTTTCTTGCTCCTTTGCCGAACTAGTCACACACACACACACACACACACACACACACACACACACACACACACACACACACCAGAGAAAGTGGGAGGCAATCAATATCCAATTAGATCGGCGACACCTCCTCTTCACACCTGTCACAACGCATGTTTAATTACACCCTCCTCCACCAGTGGTAAGGCTACAGGCGGAGGAAGCGAGAGATATAAATGAACAAATATCCTAAATTACACACACTTGGCTAAAGACAGAGACGCACTGGCAAGGTATATATGAGACAAAACTCGGCATTACCTATCATGGGCAGTAGAGGGACACTAAGACACGCTTGGACTTGACACGAACAACTACATGGAATGGTCACAGACAAGGAGGATCGAGCGAAACCCTTTGGCGATTCGAACACTTCGCTACCACATTAAAGAAAAATATACAATGGATATTCTAAAGGATTATGTATGACTGCATGTATACAACTTCATTGCTTTCATAAATACGCACTATTAGGTCTAACATTTCTTTTGTCTGTATAAGGAAAGGAAGACATTGTAGGAGGTGAGGATTAGGTGTTAGTGTTTGCGTTAGATGGTGATTGTGGTGTAGTAGAAGGAAGGTCGATTTATATGAGGATGTATGAGTGATAAGAGGAATTTGGGGTAGGATTGGTGGGGTGGTGACAGGGGGGGGACAAAACCTTATAGGGTGTAGCGGCCAGCTTGAGGTATTGAGGTAGTAGAAGTTGGTTTGTAGAAGGTGTGGTTAGACTGTTGAGTTGATGAGTTTTTGAACACTGAGACTAAAGGAGCAAATAGATCAGCTGATTTGGAGGGTGTCAAGACCACTTCCAGCAGCAGAGAATGAAAAGAGGAAAAGTGATGGGAATGAAAGGAGAAGATACGAAGGCAGAATGAATACATAGGAAGATAGGAAAAAAAAAAGGAAGATATACATACCTAAGTAAAAGAAAGAAAAAGAAAGGAACAGGTAAAGAAAAGGCAAGTCAAGTTAAATACAAAATATAGTTCCTGAAATAAGTGAAAATAAATTAATTAATAGAAAATGATATTGAATCGCTTCAGCCTTATATCAATAATGGCCACACGTTGATAGGATAGAGTGAATCCCGAGCGATCAAATGTTTACACGGCTAAATTATTAAAGTTTCCTGATTACTCTGCTCCACTGCAAAATAAATTATAGAAAAGGAAAGATACAGAATAACATATATGCAGGAAACTCATTCGAAGTAGAAGAAAAGTTTAGAACCCAAATAATATCTAACAATATTGTGTAATTACTTTATTATTATTATTATTATTATTATTATTATTATTATTATTATTATTATTATTACTGTTATTATTATCGTTGTCATTTTTTGTTGTGAATTATATATGAGTGAAATAAAGAAAATTCCTGATATGAAATAATATTCAACGTACCAGAACACACTATTTTTTTTTCTTTTTTTTTTTGGGGGGGAAAGGGAAAGAAATCTTATAGAAAACGAGAAACAAGATAAAAAAAAAAAAACAGAAAGAAAAGAAAGTTAGGAAGACATCATTAAACTTTGTAAAGAAGAGAGAGAAAAAAGAAAACGCAATGGACAGAGTGAGAAAGACGGAAAAGGTGCGATGAAAAAGTGTGCGAAGGAAAAAAATCTAAAAAAGAAAAAAAAGAAAAAAGGAAGAAAGAGTTAAGAGACAAAGGAAGGCGAGAGAAAGAAGTAAAAAGACAATAATGAATAAAGGAAGAAAGCAAAAAAAGAAAGAAAGAGAAAGAAGAAAGGAAAAAGAAGAGTCGATGAACGAGAAAAGAACGAAAAAAGTGAAAAACGAATGAATGGATGGACATAAGAGAGAGAGAGAGAGAGAGAGAGAGAGAGAGAGAGAGAGAGAGAGAGGGTGTTGGTAGTTAAGGGTGTTACTAGGCATTCCTGAGCTTCGTGGAGTACCCGTTAGCGTCCAGCCACTCTACAATCACGTCATAATTGGTGCGCATCCAGGCGATCTTGACCTTGGTGCGCTCGATGACTTGCTGCACCGCCCGGGACGCTGAGCCCAGGTCCTCCTTGTGCTCGCGATGGAACAACCGAAGCTGCGGAAGAGGAGAAAGGAAGACCGCTTGGAGTCTATCTCTAGTCGGGATGGGAGGTGTTCTCTCTCTCTCTCTCTCTCTCTCTCTCTCTCTCTCTCTCTCTCTCTCTCTCTCACCTCCTTCAGCTGCAAATGGGTGTTGAAGCTCCTAGTGGCGGACTTAATGAGGCGAGACTTAGCCTTGCCGTAGCTTGAAAGGAGAAGAAAGGTAACCATCAGTGTGTGTGTGTGTGTGTGTGTGTGTGTGTGTGTGTGTGTGTGTGTGTGTGTGTGTGTGTGTGTGTGTGTGTGTGTGTGTGTGTGTGTGTGTGTGTGTGTGTGTGTGTGTGTGTGTGTGTGTGTGTGTGTGTGTGTGTGTGTGTGTAAGTGTTTCGTCAATATACAAATAGACTGATATACAAGAATAAGATTGTAAAACACGAAGACGTAATTTATAATAGAAATTCAAACTCACAACTCGTAAATGTCATGCCAGCGATCCTGCAGGAACGACCAGGCCAGCGGCTGACCCACATCGTTGTTGGCCACCGTGCCGAAGACTCTGAAGGCGTCCTGCTTCCTGATGCCGCTATCTGAGCTGAACGCCATCTCCAGATACCTGAAGGAAGACATAGGGAAGAGGGTCAGCCTTCTCTAACCTCGATGCTCCAGGTCTGTTAGCAGATTCGTTCTTGAGTTTCGAAGTCAAATGAGAAAGGATGATAAATTCTAGTGTGTCATGAATTATATTTGTCCATAAAGTTATATTTCTTATATATTTTTATAAGATAAGGGACAAAAAAAAAATCAAAGAACAAGGTATGTTTATTTTCGCTGAATATTCCGTCAGCATAGAAACCAACGTGTTCCTTCCCATCAGTCCCCGGTACCACCTATAGCAGCAGTCAAGCGACACAGGAAGCAGAATCACTTCACGCACCTTGAAAGGATCCAGATATGTTTGGTGCAACCCATGGCAGAGAGGAGCCGGTTCTTCTCGGAGCCCACGTTGGAGGCGAGGTATTGCTCCCAGGCGAAGTTCCACTCCTTCTCTCCACCAGAGCCAATGGCGTGGCAGTACACGGTCGACTTGAGGTTTGGAGAGATGATGCTGCAGATATACGAGAGAGAGAGAGAGAGAGAGAGAGAGAGAGAGAGAGAGAGAGAGAGAGAGAGAGAGAGAGAGAGAGAGAGAGAGAGAGAGAGAGAGAGAGAGAGAGAGAGAGAGAGAAAATGTTAAATGCATCATATTTAGTACAAAAAGAAAAATAACTTACCACTTCTTACGAACGTCAGGAGTAACACACCTGTTGTTTGATGGATCAGCCATCCACGTGGCGTAGCTGGCGGCGGCGTTTTGCAGACAGTCTGGATGCTCCAACTGGCAGGCCCAAGACAGCGCCTTCTGCCTCTTGTACTGGTCCAGCAGAGGGTCATTGTCGCGGTCCTGGAAGCCTACTGAGTCGTACAGCGGCACTAGGATGTCCAGCAGGTAGTTCTGAAGAAGGATAGAGGAAGGTAAATCGTGGTTACAAGATAGGAAATCCTTTCCTGTCAAAATTATGTTGACGAGAGCACAATGTGTGGAAAGGAAAATATCATACAAAAAAAGCAAGAAAACTGTCTTGCCTTGAGAGCGCCATAACCTCCAGTGCGGGCAAACATCTCTTTCAGGTAAGCTAAGTTGTCAATGGCTGCAGCCCAGGGAACGAATTCTGTTTCTGCCCCTAAGTAGTTGTAAACCCCTAGAGCCGTGCCGTACGTCATCTGACCTGCACAATGGAAACAAGGGATCTGAAACTTGCGGTTTCAGGAAATAATGTATTGAAATAAATAGAAAAACATTAAAATAATTTCTAAAATGCTGTCCTTTACTAGAAATTTTCTCAATCACTTTAGTATGACATTGCTATGAAGGAACAATTATCTTTCATAATGTTGTGACTGTGGTGTGAAGACAGCTCAGCCATTGCCCTGAGGCGCGCCACCCACCAGCCTTGGCGAGATTCATGGCGTCGTCAATGATCTGTGCCCTGTTGACGGTGGCGATGGCGCGGTGGTCGGCGAGCAGCTGCTGGATGAGCAGGTTCCAGTTGTGGTCGTCGTAGTTGACCCTGTAGTAACCAGTCTGCTGCAGGTTGAAGATGACCCAGTGGTCCTTGGACGGCAGGGAGGTGACGGTGACCTGCGCCTCTGAGTCCTTCATCCACACCTTGGCCTGCGTCTGGCTGAAGTCAGGCCGGTCTTGGCCCGTGTACGTCAGCGGCACCCACCACTTGTAGTCGTGCATGTCGTCGGCGTTGTCGTCCTTGACCAGCAGGAACCGCTCCTGCCGAGGCAAGCGAGACAGTGAGGTGAGGTGGAGTTGCCGCTACGCCTGGAAGCCGCCGCCCCCCTGTGTGTTCGCTACACACTCACCTGCGAGACAGCGGCCGAGGTGCCGTCGGCGCTCCGCTCCACCTTGATGACGGGGTATCCCATCTGCAGCGTCCACGTGTCCATGATGGTCTTGACGGTGAGGTTGGCGGGCAGCGTGCCGGTCTCGTGCGCCGCCTCCGTCAGGTGCCGCCACAAGTCGTCCTGCTCGGCGTTGTCGTACTTGCTGAAAAAGAACGAGTGTTGTACAAGAATGTGGAAGACAGTGAAGCCGGTGGTGCAGAGCAGCGACAACAAGGCGACAAGACACTTACAAGGCATCTAAGTAGGTGCTGAGGCCGTGCCTGAAGGCCGACTCCGTCAGGAAGTGGTTCATCATACGGATGATGGAAGCTCCTGAAATTGAAATATGAAGAATCTAGCAAGCAATCAGTATGTAGTTATCTGACCAATCGTTTTCGTTTTAAGTATTGCATAAAGTCGAGTTGCTCACCACTCTGATTAATTGCCTAACCAAGTCCATGCCACGTCAGATACTTACCTTTGGCATATGAAATTCTGTCAAATATCTGGCTGATCTCGTCAGGATGACCCACGGGGATACTGATTGGGTGTGACGACTCCAGACTGTCCAATCCAAACACTATATGCAACTCGTTGAGCACGAACTGTTCCATCACCTGCCACGTCGGGGCCACCTGCACACAATTACACGCGGTGCGAGAGACACATGATGTTAAAATTTGACATCAATCTTATCTCTCTCTCTCTCTCTCTCTCTCTCTCTCTCTCTCTCTCTCTCTCTCTCTCTCTCTCTCTCTATCTATCTATCTATCTATCTATATATATATATATATATATATATATATATATATATATATATATATATATATATATATATATATATATATGAAAAATTTGAAAAATACTACTCAGGACCTCAAGTGATTGTAACTCACGTGATTCACCCCGATGTATTCGACATAAGAAGCGAAGCCTTCGTTAAGCCATAGGTCTGTCCACCAACGAGGCGTCACCAGATTACCAAACCACTGATGTGCCAGCTCGTGCGCCACCACCGCCGCCACGTACTGCTTGTTGGAGGCGGCGGACACTCGCGCGTCATAGAGCATCGCTGTCTCCCTAAGTATAGTGAGATACATGAAGATTAAAAGCATGGGTCTGTTAATTTCACACCCAGCCAATGACACACGTTATGACGTCTCACCTGTACGTGATGAGGCCCCAGTTTTCCATGGCACCGGCAGAGAAGTCTGGGATTGCAATCATGTCTTGTTTGGGCAGCGGGTAAGACTGGTTGAAGTAATCCTCGAAATACAGCAAGATGGGCGGTCCCACTTGCTGTGCGAATTCAGCCTGCCGGATAGCGGAGTTCCGCGCCCACACTGTCGGAGAACCGTCCTCAGCACCCCACGCGAGAGTAAAATTGTGCACACCTAAATGTTGTTTACATATGAGAGCGTCATTGCATATATTGAGTGTGTCCTCACCTCTGAAAAGTGTCTTGTTATTGGCGATGGTGGAGAGATTGGCAAAGTCTGACACAACAAAAGCCACAAGGTAGGTGGACATGGGAACAGTGGTGTCATAGTGGTCCCACACCCAGCCTTTCTGGTTCACCCTGCCAGTAAAAAAAAAAAGTAATACTCTGAAAATCCATACAAAAACATTCAGTAAGATATAACATACGCAATATTTTTAACCACAGTGTCAACAAATACAACAATGAACACCAACATGGGAATAGTTTCAATGATGGGCATGTTGGAAATGGTAGTCATGTTCATCTGGCGGCCGAGGTACACCTCGAAAGTGGCCTTAAGAGCCGGCTCGTCAAAACACGGGAAGGCTCGCCGCGCGTCCGTCGCTTGGAACTGTGTCACGCCCATCGCCCTGGGGAAGGAGGATGATCAGCAGACTCGGCCTGCACCGCGCTGAGGGGCACTCTGGCCCACTAACTTTCCTAATCACAGAGACATGCAAGACGCTGCTGCCACCTGTAACTCGGATGAGAAGTGACTACACTTACCATTAGCTAATGATAATTGTCATTCTTTTGCCATTCACATTCTAATTAGATGCATCTTTCATCTGATTAAATTTCACATGCCTCATCACCATCATTGATGACTATACTCCTCACTCTCTTCAAATATTTATAGAAACTATCAAATCACTGAAAATAAATTACACAAAGCTAAATATTATTGCAGTTTTTGGTTATTGAGAATCGAGAATGTGTGGCTACATTGCTGAACAGGCCAGTCACCGATCCACTCCGGCCCGTCCACACTCACTTCTCTGTGCCGTCAGCGTCCCTGTAGGTGGACCTGTAGAAGCCGTGTAGCTGGTCGTTCAGGTGTCCTTCGAATCCCATTGAGAGGACGTACTTTCCTCCCTCGACCAGCGGCTCCTCCAGGTGCGCCATGTAAAACTGCCTCTCGTGGTCGTACTCGTGTTTTCTAATTTTAAGTCCTGGGCCGTCCAGATCCCCAGGCGTGGTAACCTAAGGTAGGTTATTATGTTGATTTTCCCTGGAATGTTTATTCCTTCCGTGTCAGAGACCCATCTCTTTGTGCTGAATGCATAACAGAGGTGTTAGTGTCTGGCATGGAGGCGTACATTCCTCATTCTTTTTCTCAACCTAAACCTTCTAAACCTTGGTTTAACTTAGCCTGTTCTCGTGCTATACATGATAGAGAGGTTGCCCACAAAAGGTACTTGAGCTTTCCATCTCCTGAATCTCATGTACTTTATATCTCTGCCTGGAATCATGCCAAGTCTGTTCTTCAACTTGCCAAACACTCTTTCATAAATAGGAAATGTCAAAATCTTTCAAACTCAAACTCTCCTCGTGACTTCTGGCATCTAGCCAAAAACATCTCAAATAACTTCACTTCTTCATCTTTCCCTCCTTTATTTCATCCTGATGGCACCACTGCCATCTCTTCTGTCTCTAAAGCTGAACTCTTTTCTCAAACCTTTGCTCACAACTCCACCTTGGACGATTCTGGGCTTGTCCTCCCTCTCCTCCTCCCTCTGACTATTTCATGTCTACAATCAAAATTCTTCGTAATGATGTTTTCCATGCCCTTGCTGGCCTAAACCCTCGGAAGGCTTATGGACCTGATGGGGTCCCTCCTATTGTTCTCAAAAACTGTGCTTCTGTGCTTGCACCTTGCCTGGCCAAACTCTTCCAACTTTGTCTATCGACTTCTACCTTTCCTTCCTGCTGGAAGTTCGCCTACATTCAGCCTGTTCCTAAAAGGGTGACCGTTCTAACCCCTCAAACTACCGTCCTATAGCTTTAATCTCTTGCTTGTCTAAAGTTTTGAATCTATCCTGAATAGGAAGATTCTCAAACATCTGTCACTTCACAATCTTCTGTCTGATCGCCAGTATGGCTTCCGTCAAGGTCGCTCTACTGGTGATCTTCTGGCTTTCCTTACTGAGTCTTGGTCATCCTCTTTTAGAGATTTCGGTGAAACTTTTGCTGTTGCGTTAGACATATCAAAAGCTTTTGATAGAGTCTGGCATAAAGCTTTGATTTCAAAACTGCCCTCCTACGGCTTCTATCCTTCTCTCTGCAACTTTATCTCAAGTTTCCTTTCCGACCGCTCTATTGCTGCTGTGGTAGACGGCTACTGTTCTTCTCCTAAACCTATTAATAGTGGTGTTCCTCAGGGTTCTGTCCTGTCACCCACTCTCTTTCTATTATTCATTAATGACCTTCTTAACCAAACTTCTTGCCCTATCCACTCCTACGCTGATGATACCACCCTACATCTTTCCACGTTCTTTCAGAGACGTCCAACCCTTCAGGAAATCAACAGATCACGCGGGGACGCCACGGAACGCCTGACTTCCGATCTTTCTAAGATTTCCGATTGGGGCAGAGAAAATCTAGTAGTTTTCAATGCCTCAAAACTCAATTCCTCCATCTATCAACTCGACACAACCTTCCAGACAACTATCCCCTCTTCTTCAATGACACTCAACTGTCTCCCTCTTCCACAATGAATATCCTCGGTCTGTCCTTTGCTCATAATCTTAACTGGAAACTTCACATCTCATCTCTTGCTAAAACAGCTTCTATGAAGTTAGGTGTTCTGAGGCGTCTCCGACAGTTTTTCTCGCCCCTCCAACTGCTTACTCTGTATAAGGGCCTTATCCGTCCCTGTATGGAGTACTCTTCGCATGTTTGGGGGGGTTCCAGTCACACAGCTTTGCTTGATAGGGTGGAATCGAAAGCTCTTCGTCTCATCAACTCCTCTCCTATGACTAACTGTCTTCAGTCTCTTTCTCACCGCCGAAATGTAGCATCCCTTTCTATATTTTATCGCTATTTTTATGGTAACTATTCTACTGATCTTGCTAACTGCATGCCTGCCCTCCTCCTGCGGCCACGCTGCACAAGGCTTTTTTCTTCCTCTCATCCCTATTCTGTCCAACTCTCTAATGCAAGAGTTAACCAGTACTCTCAATCATTCATCCCTCTCACTGGTAAACTCTGGAATTCCCTCCTGCATCTGTATTTCCAACTTGTCTTCTTTTAAGAGGGAGGTATCGAGGCATTTGCTCCCCTAATTCTGGCTGACGGTTTTGGCACTTTTTGTAATCTTTGGAGAGCCAGCGCTCAAGTGGGCCTTTTTTTTAACTTTCTTTTTTTTTCCCTGGCTGGCCCTCTTCCCTACGTAAAAAAAAAAAAAAAAAAAAAAAAAAAAATATATATATATATATATATATATATATATATATATATATATATATATATATATATATATATATATATATATATATATATATGAACCAAAAAAAAGGAATATTGCATGAATAATAAAAGGACACATTTTTAAATTTCCACTCTTCTCTTTCAGACGAGACTAGTAGTAACACCGCGTACCTCATTTATCTGCATTACATCATTAACGCTTTATTTTTTCATCCAATCTAACCTGACGCAACTAACTACCCCGTACACACAAATCCCTACGTAAAAAAAAAAAAAAAAAAAAAAAAAAAAGAAAATCACATAGAACATTCTGAAAAAAAATATATATGGTAAATAACTAAATACGAGATTTTTAAATACACATAGAGCAAAGCCACAGTAACTTAGTAAAGTACCCCCAAAAGTACCCCCTTCAGCCCATAAATTCCCGTGAAAAGCCCACATGGTATAAACAAACAAAAATAAAAAAAATGATAATGAAAACTAATATTATCTTAGAAACATAGTTACATCTCCCAGAAAAAAAATAAATAAACAAGCAAGAAAATTAAGAAATATACATGAAAAAAAATACAGAAACCTCGCAATTAACCCTGAACCATGACATCACTTTCCAGGAAGCAGCAAAATGTAGGTAACATCTCACCCTGATGGTGTCATTGTGAGTGATGATGTCGGCGATGTGCAGCGTGATATTAACAGTGGCCTCCAGCACCTCCATCTCCACCTCCATGTAGCCCAGGATGCTCAGGTTCCCGTTGATGAGCGGCTGCAGCTTCACCAGGTAGTGCAAGGGCCGGAGCGTTCGAGGGAGACGTACATCCGGTTCTTCCTCAAAGGGTACAAAGGTGCTGAAAAGACTCGGGATGCTGATGAGGGTGGAGGATGGAAAAGTAGTAGATGTGGTAGTGGCGGCTCCCCTGCTCCCCCCAAACCTCCGGGCGGTGCAGTTGAGGCGCCTCCTAGTGTTGGGTGTTCTGCGCACGTTGCTCTGCAGGAGAAGGAAATGAAGTGTAGAGCGTATTGTTTCAGTGTTTCGGCGTCTTATATTGTACTTTTAACAGACTCTAGTGGTAAATGACGGGGCTTCCAAGAGTGATTTCATGATTCTAATGGTATTTTAACAAGGATTCTGTATCATTAATGGGATACATACCCACAAAAAAGTGACTTATTTGTAAAGTATGTATGGTCTTTAACCCCTTCAGTACTGGGACACATTTTCATCGCGAGTTTTTGGGTACGATTAGACAGTTTTGTTTCCATTATGAAGGGTCTATGGAGGGTTGAAGATTAAAGGGCAGAGTCTTTACTATTTCAATCCCCCACACAATTTTCTGAAGCTGTATAGAATTATCAAATAGTAAACGGAATGAATTTGGAAATGCGTCATGGTTCTGAAGAGGTTAAAAACTGTACTCTATGGGAACAAAAGCGACTCTCGATCACACACACACACACACACACACACATACAGACCGCCTGTCACTTGAATACCTTTTAAGAATGCGATATGTGCATAGTTCCAAATCTCCATGGCTTGAAGAAAGGAAGGGAAAAAAATAGTCGGTAAGGAAAGGCATTGAGAGAACTCGAAGAAAAAAAAGAAATACTTAAGAAGGAGAAAGACTGTTCGTAATTCAGGAAGCATAAACGAGAGAGAAAGTAGGAAAGAACGAAAGACAAATCGCCTCCCGGAAAGAAGAAAGAATAAGAAGAGCTTACGAAGGAGACACGCAAGAAGGCTGGAGGGAAAGCGAGAAGAATAAAAGAAACGAAGAGAGGGTGCAAATAAAGGAGAAAGAGGTCGAAAGTCACGAAAAGAAAGAGAAACAAGAGAAGGAGGAGGTGGAAGAAGAGAAAGAGGAGAAGGAGGAGGAGGAAAAGGAGGAGGAGGAGGAGGAGAGGAGAAAGAGGAGGAGGAGAGAAGAAAGAGGAGGAGGAGGAGAAAGAGAAGGATGAAGAGGAGGAGGAGAAGGAGGTGAAGAAGGAGGAGAAGAATAAGAACAAGAACAAGAATAAGAACAAGAAGAAAAGGAAAAGAAGAGAGAAGAAAGAAGAAAAAAACTACAAAACAAAATAAATGAGATACAAACAACACATACAAACAATAAACACTCTCCCTCTCTCTCTCTCTCTCTCTCTCTCTCTCTCTCTCTCTCTCTCTCTCTCTCTCACCTGGACACGCGGCACCAGCACAGCCTCTTCCTGCATCTGTTTCTCGTGCGGAGCGTAGTAGTAAACAAGCAGCCCAGTCGCCACCAGGCCACTCACGAACATCACTCCCAGAAGCACGCCCACGCCACGCCCCACGAAGCACCCTTTGTTCTTGGTGCAGGAGGGGGGCGTGCTGTGGTGGTGGTGGTGGTGGTTGCTCCCCTCCATAGTAAGAAGATCCCCACCACCTTCTCCTCCTCCTCCTCCTCCTCCTCCTCCTCCTCCTCCTCCTCCTCCTCCTTCTTCTGGTGCTGCTCCGAGCTTCGACTTCTTCATGCAAATAGTTCCACTTTTACTGGCCTATGTTTCCCGTTTTCTTCGTTTACTTTCTCTCGTTTTCTTTCTTTTTTTTTCAGTTCGTGTGTGTTTGTGTTAATTCCCTTCCTCTCTCTCTCTCTCTCTCTCTCTCTCTCTCTCTCTCTCTCTCTCTGACTTTTCTCCTTTGTGTGGTGTTTTCCTGCTGCTTCCCTCGTTCCTTCGCTTCTTCCTTCTTCTTTCTTTGGCTTTTCTTATTTCATTCCTTCTTCATGCATCTTCTTCAGCAGGGATCAATCCTGCCTCGTAGTGAAGGCTTGGGATCATGCTGAAAGAGAGAGAGAGAGAGAGAGAGAGAGAGAGAGAGAGAGAGAGAGAGAGAGAGAGAGAGAGAGAGAGAGAGAGAGAGATGGGGTAAACTTTTGGAATTATCTGAGAGTAGAATTACTTGTACATAAAAGCCAAATTCTGAGGTCAGTGCTAAAGCTGATAAGAAGTTAAATAAAAACTTTTAGTGCTTTGACCTTTTTATACAGCTCTCCTCTCTCTCTCTCTCTCTCTCTCTCTCTCTCTCTCTCTCTCTCTCTCTCTCTCTCTCTATTTTAACACACACATATAATCTTACACTATCCACATTTTCCAAACTCAAAAATCCTCTTTTTTTATCCTATTCAATTATCTTTTTTTTCATTTTACCAAGTTAAGAACAAAAACCAGCAAAATCAAACGACATTATCGGCAGAAGCGGTGCACTCACATAGAATTAAACGGATTCTAATAGCATAGGTTAAAGAGGTCATTGCTTTTATTACTTTCCCTTTCCTCAATTTCCCCTGTCCTTTCGTCCACCACCGCCAGGGAACTACCAATTTCTCTGATGGGAGAGGAAGACGAGCAAGGCCACCCAATCATTCATTATGTTTGCCGGAGCGATGGAAGGGAGGGAGGGAGAGAGGGAAGGAGCGAAGGATGGGTACCAAAGGATAGGAGAGGCACAGGAGGGAGGGAGGGAGGGAACAAGAGACAGGGAGGAAGGAAGGCGGAAGAGTGATGGAGTTGATGGAGGAAGGGAAAGAAGAGGAGAAGATGAGAATAATAGTAGTAAGGAAGAAGTTATTTCATGGACAGAAGATTGATTAAGGGAGAAATGACAGAAATGGTGTTTGGAAGAAGGAAGACACCAGGAAGTGTTAGAGTTATTGGTGTGTGTGTGTGTGTGTGTGTGTGTGTGTGAGAGAGAGAGAGAGAGAGAGAGAGAGAGAGAGAGAGAGAGAGAGAGAGAGAGGAGCCTGACGCGTTCGGGAAGCCATCACGCCCGTTATTAAAGTTTTGACTCTCATTCTGCACGTGTGTGTGTGTGTGTGTGTGTGTGTGTGTGTGTGTGTGTGTGTGTGTGTGTGTGTGTGCAGGACCCACCCTTCCCTTCATCCTGGCAGATTGACGTCAGAGAATCCTGGGTCAACTATTTTCACCATCATTATTATTATTATTATTATTATTATTATTATTATTATTATTATTATTATTATTATCATTATTATTATTATCTATACCAGTTATTATTATTATCATTATTATTTTTATTATTATCAGTACTATTATTATAATTATTATCATTATTGTTATTGCTCTTGTTATTATTACTATTATTATCATTATTATTATTATTATTATTATTATTATTATTATTATTATTATTATTATTATTATTACTATTATTATTATTGTTAATATCATTATCATCATCATCATCATCATCATCACCATCATCATCATCATCAGAATTACACAAAAAATATCTTGAATTTCCGTCCTCATTGATTAACTTCTTACGCGTACCCACAGTCACACACACACACACACACACACACACACACACACACACACACACACACACACACACACACATGATGGACGACAAACACACATGTGGTCGTTTTTACATGTAAGGCAATTCTGTTGTGATCATAGGGGAGCAGACAAGCGCGAAACTAGGTCAGTGTTCTCTCTCTCTCTCTCTCTCTCTCTCTCTCTCTCTCTCTCTCTCTCTCTCTCTCTGATAAACGCAATTTGCTAGAAAATCAAAGATTATAAAACCATGCATGCAACAACAACAGTAACAACAACAAGGACAAACAAGGACAAACAAAGACGAACAAGGACAAAGAACCCCCATGCCAACAACAACCATCACTCTAATCTCCAATCCAGTTCTAACCAATTTTGGGGAAACCAGAACGGGACACGGCCGGCCAAACCCTCCCCTCGCCATAAAACTGATACAAAAAGCGGCGTACCATTCACAACTAACGCGGGAGAGGAGGAGCGCTGGCCAGAATAACAACAACCTACACCACAACATTCACCCTGATGATCCATGTCCCCCTGTTAAAAATAAATAAAAGGAAAAAAATATACTGCTCTACTGCTCCACCACCGCGATTGTTTTATGAAGGCATCTGAGGCGATTATCCAGGTTCTCAAGGCTGTTTCTCCTCTTATTCATGTGGAGAACTTGTTGGCACCTTTAGAAACTCGTGTCACTTCAATTAGAGCCTTCTAAAATGTTTTCTTCCTCTCCTACTGACTGTTTTCGAAAGCCATTGGCAATTAAACATGTTCTCAAGACTGTTTTTCTTCTTATCACTGTACAGAACTTGTTGGCTTATCACTACTTAGAGAAACACGTCCTTAAAAACCCGTGTCAATTAAACTAGAGCCTTTTAAAACGCTTTACTCACTTTTCTACCGACTGCCTTCGAAAGCTATTGGTAATTAGACATGTTCTCAAGACTGTTTTTTCCTCTTATCAGTGTAGAGAACTTGTTGGCTTATCACTACATATAGAGAAAAACGTCCTTACAAACCTGTGTCACTCTCATTCCCTCTCTTGCCGACTGTTTTCGAATGCCATTAATGAATATTCCGATTCTCAAGACTATTTTTCCTCTTATCAAAGTAGAGAACTTGTTAGCTAATCACTACGGAAACTAGAGGAAAAAAAACATCCTTAGAAACTCGTGTCACTTCAACTAGAACCTTTTGAAACGGTGTACTCCCTCTCCTACCGCCTGTTTATAAAAGCCAATAGTAATTAGACATGTTTTCCAGACCATTTCTCTTCTTTTTTTGATGTAGAGAACTTGTTGGCCTGTCCCTAAACGAAACCGAAAGAAAATCTCATTTTTAAAAACCCGTGTCACTTCAAATAGTCTTTTTAAATCACTTCACTCTTTCTTTCCCAGCGACTGTTTTCTAAAGCCACAGAGATTAATGACCATCCGTGTTATCGAGACTATTCCTCGTCTTATTAATGCAGAAATCTTGCTAATCTGTCACTGGAACGACGAAAACACCCTTAAAAGCCTGTGTAACTCCAACAAGAGTTCTTTGGAAGTAGTCAAGACACGGGCAGAAGTGTTTCAAAATATGGTCTTATGTCACATCCATTCCACATGCCTAGCCTCGCTGGCTTGACCGAGAAACAAATGGTACTGGCTCGCTGCTCCGCGCTGATGCCTGGTGGGTCCAAACAAATACATAATTCCCTCAGGCCAGATGTCCGCTGTACGTTATCAGCCTTGTGTGTGTGTGTGTGTGTGTGTGTGTGTGTGTGTGTGTGTGTGTGTGTGTGTGTGTGTGTGTGTGTGTGTGTGTGTGTGTGAGAGAGAGAGAGAGAGAGAGAGAGAGAGAGAGAGAGAGAGAGAGAGAGAGCAATTTACAGGTACACGTGAAGGAATGGAGGAGTAAGAAACGGGAGGAATACTTAAATAGAGAGAGAGAGAGAGAGAGAGAGAGAGAGAGAGAGAGAGAGAGAGAGAGAGAGAGAGAGAGAGAGAGAGAAGAAAGGGAAATGAGACAGAGAAAAAAAAACATACGCAGAGACAGACAGATAAAGACAGAGAAATTTACTTCACACGATCTACGACTCAATTGTGCTAAATGACGATAATATTCTTGCTTATTGAATTCAGAGAGAGAGAGAGAGAGAGAGAGAGAGAGAGAGCCCTTCCCTCCCTCGACTTCTCTCACCTAACGCTTCACGAACACACATGAGTCTTAAACTTTTCCTCCTTGCTGAGAAATCCCTGAAGTTCACAAGGACATTCACGGGAAGGACAGGTTTACTTAGCGTGGATTTTGAAGACGTGGTTCGCAAAGGAGTGAGAATGGCCAGGAAAGAAAGAGAAGGAGGAGAACGAGAGAGAGAGAGAGAGAGAGAGAGAGAGAGAGAGAGAGAGAGAGAGAGAGAGAGAGAGAGAGAGAGAGAGAGACGGTTCCCAGATTCACTTCCTAGCAGACCCAAACGCTCCCTAAACAACACCTCATAATGCAGCGAGAGGACACAAAGACAGAGGGAATGACAGTGGCAGCCAAACAGGAAAGGGAGCGAGAGAGCAAACCGTCGTCCTGGAAAACTCAGGAATTATAGACTCACTTCCTCGTAATCTGGAACGCTCCTGGAACACTGTACTGGAATTCTATCTGGCGTCATCGGTTTCAAGTTAGTAGTGTATGCGTTCGTGGATGAGTCACCGCCAGCGCCCCTCGGAATGATGAATGAACTGTCAATTATTGAATCTGGAAGCCGGAAAACTAGCTATGGTGCGCTGGGAGGGACTACTGGTGCGCTCACGGAGGGGAGAGGGAGAGCAGTGTGTCCGGTGGAAGTGGAAGGACAGCATGTACGAGGGGAAAGAGAGGGAGAGCGTATACTGTGAAAGAGGGAAGAGAGCAGCACGGTTAACGAAGGGAAGGAGGTAAAGGGTGAGAGAAGGACACGAAATCAGCATTATAAGAAGCAGGACATGAAAGAACAGAGTCGTATACCATGAAAGAGGAGAGAGAGAAGCAAACTTAACGATGGAAAGGGTACATAATGATAGGACACAAAATAATCAATATAACAAACAGGAAAGACAAGAAAAAGAAGTACGTGATGTGAAAGATGAGGGAATGGAAGAGCAAGGTTAATGAAGGAAGGAGAGAAAAAGGGATAAGAAAATTAAACATATTAGAATTATTAGAAACAGGAAAAAGGAGAGTGAAGGACAACAGCGTAGGTTATGAAACAGCGAGAAGAGAAGCAAGAATAATGAAGAAAGGCGAGGAAAATGGGTAAGAGAAGACCACATCATTAATACGAAAGGAAAAGCGTCATGATCTTAGTAACACGACATAAAAAGGGTGAAAGAGACAAGAAGTATAAATAGAAACAGCAGGATGGAGAAAGCGAACAGTAAAAGAAAAAAGAAGTGATAAAATGACAGGACAAAGAAAGAAAACAGGGAAAATAAATACAAAAAAATAATAACACGATAAGAAAAATGGAAAGATAAGAACCAAAAGGATAGAAAAAAATTGAAAAAAAAAGGACAAAACATGAAGCACATTATCTTAAACAATAAAACAAGAACAGGAAGATGAAAAAGAAAAACTCAAAACACATGGGGAAAAAAAATCAACAGAAAAAAAAAGTAAAACAAGACACAGACAGACAAAATGATCCTAGTAACGCCACGAAGGAAGGAGCAGGGAGAGCCGAGCGATTTTGTGGGTAAAGAAGGAAGGATCAAGATGTGAGCAGAGTGAAGGGTTGTGGTAGGGATATAGTGTGTCAGGGGCGAGGAAATGAGGAAGAAAACACAGACATAAATCCCAGGTGAAGGCCGGAGCTGAAACACGAAGATGCAGGGTGAAGGAACGAAAGGAAAATAAACGAGATAAACTCATTCAGTGCAGGCTACAAAGGAAAGGTAAATGAAAATAACGTCAATAGAGGATGAGGGGAACTGACATACCCGCAAATATTTTACTCATATATGAAGTCTGTATGAAGATTTATCACAAAAGGATGATTTCATGATGAGCAATATACATTCTTCTAAAGCTTATGTAGATGTAGAATGGATACTCAGTTTATAAAATATCCAAAGGGGGTTGAAAAGACAGATGATATCCTGCAGGTCCAATTAAATACAGGATGAGGATATGAAAAAAAAGAAAGAAAAGCAAAATGAGATAAGAATAAAAATAATCTAATTCAAGAGAAGAAAAAAGAGGAGATGAAAAGTAATTTTTTTATGTCTAGAGTAATGAAAAACAATAAGGAAGAAATTTATAGATGAAAAAAAATTTATAGATAAAAGAAATAAGACGAAGTAAAATAATTCAATCCAAGTTAGAAAAGAAAATAAAATGAAAATATCGTAAACACAGGATGAGAACAAGGAAAAAAGTCGAATGAGATAAAAAAAAATAATTCAAATCGAGAGGAAGGAAAGGATAAATAAAAAAAAAAAACCTAAGGAAGAAAGAAAGACACAAGAAAATTATAGACAAAAGCGAAAGGTGAACCACGAAGATGCAAGGTGAAGACAAGAGAAATAAATAAATAAAGCAAATAACACAATTAATTCAATGCAAATCAGAAAGGAGAGGAGAATAAAAATAACGTTGTATCTGTAGAGTAACACGGAAAAAAAAAAAGGACAAGAAGAAGGAGAGAATAGAAGAAAACAACACTATCTAAGCCATTCGCACTAAGGAAACAACACTATCTAAGTCATTCGCACTAAGAAAACAACACTATCCAAGCCATTCGCACTAAGGAAACAACACTTATCCAAGCCATTCGCACTAAGGAAACAACACTATCCAAGCCATTCGCACTAAGGAAACGAAAATGACAATAAATAAGAACAAAATCAACAAAAAAGAAAGAAAAATACACAAATAAACGGAGGAAAAAAACAACAATCGAAGTCAGAAGGCAGGGAAAGGAAATAAATAAGAATAAAATAAAGAATAAATGAAAAATAGAAAAAAAATGAGAAAGAAAATAACAAAATGCAATATAAATCACATGAGAGAAAGAGAGAGAGAGAGAGAGAGAGAGAGAGAGAGAGAGAGAGAGAGAGAGAGAGAGAGTGTGTGTGTGTACAGAAGACGAGTCGAACAATACAAAAAGGGGAACGGACACAAGACAAGTAGAACAATAAACAACAGGAAAGAACAGAGATAAAAAAAAAACACAGTAATGAAAGGAAAGGGAATGAATAACAAACGTATAGAAGAGAAAAAAAATAATTAGAAGAGAATATAAAGAGAAGAAAAGGAAAATAAAAAGGCAAGTTAGAAAAAGAACAAAAAGTAAAGAAAAAATGAACAGAGAGAGAGAGAGAGAGAGAGAGAGAGAAGCGTAACCAACGTAATATCATCGACAAGAAAAGAAGGAGAGGAGGATAAAAGGAGGAGGAGAGGAGGGGAAGGGAAATAGTGAGTATATGGCGGTAGGATCAGCAGCGGGGGTCAGTTGTTTTTGTGATAGGAGCTCAAGTCCCGCGCCTCTTCTCACACAGCAGGGAAAGAGGCAATACCACTGACCTGCTACATAAAGGCTGAAGGCGAAGAGGGATTTCCTGGCGAGGCAGAGACAAGGAAGACAAATACGAGAGGGGAAAGACGCGGAGGAATATGCGAGAGAGAGAGAGAGAGAGAGAGAGAGAGAGAGAGAGAGAGAGAGAGAGAGAGAGAGAGAGAGACGGGGGCGTAAGACAGTGGATTGAGGGCAGACAGACAAACAGAGACAGATGCAACAAGCAGACATACAAACAGACAGGTTGA
>NC_059278.1:782143-797143 GCF_017591435.1 Portunus trituberculatus
ACATACTCACAATGAGCAATACAGGTAAGAATTACAAGTAGAATCTTTGGTTCCTGTTGTCTCCTACACCAGATGATGATGAACAATGAAAAATCCATCTCCACAATCAATTCAATTTTCCATACAAAGTTTAAAACTGGTAATATGCCCCTAACTAAATATGAATCCACACTGCTATGCAGACACATAATATCTTCATCATAACACTATGATTTACAATGACTTTTCACATTTAACACCATTTGTGGGAAACTCTGATTATAATTTCAACACAGAATATGTTAGTGGTTGGAAATAAGAGAACACATGCATTTTATAGACGACTTATGACCGTACACTGCTTAGCCAGTGTGGAAACACCACACAGTGAGAGTAGTGAATAAAAGCTTTGACAGACTTTTGAGAAAGCATTTCAAAATCTACTTCAGTTAAAAATTGGTGTTCATAAATTTACACCAGACTTTGTTTACTCAGCATACTCATATGTACACCATTTTTTATTTATATACTATTTATATACTTTTTATTCCCTTGAAACATAATATAAACTACATCACTTGTTTCTTCTTATATTAATGTTTACATCAAGATGACAGCAAGCACACTTAGTTAATATTTGCAGGCACAGTTACCAGAAACTGGGAGGACTTTGGGATCAGAGAAGCTGATTCGTCTTTTACATCACATCTCACTGCACAACTTTGGATCCTTACTTTCATTGCACATTTGGTATTTAGTCTGACCAATATTAAAACAAGGCTAATGATTATATATATATATATATATATATATATATATATATATATATATATATATATATATATATATATATATATATATATATATATATATATATATGTATATATATATATAGACACACACACTAATGTAAATGATATCTCAGCCAGCTGAGAAATAACCTCATGAATAAAAGTGTACAGGGAAAAATAGAGTGTTTTAGAGTGTGCTTTCTGTTCTTTGGGCGTAGAAAATAATGAGAAGCATTTGGTTAAGTAAACATTCTTTGCATTTCATGTTATGCCACCTATTCCTAATTATGGCAAGGGATCAGAATAAAGGACACAATACATAGTTATAAGAAAACAAAAATAATTAAGTTATGTCAACATAGCATACAAATCTACAGTAATGTACCTGTACTTAGGAAAAATGAATTTCAAAACACTATAAATCTATCTATTTATATGCTAAGCTGAGATCTCCCTAAATGGAAGGCAAGCCAAACAAGTCACCATGTCCTTTTTTTCTCAATGTGGAAATAAATCTACTCACGAGAAAAGTAATATTTTTTACAAGTATCAAAAAAGAATAGTAGCCTTGAATATGAGTTTGGGATTTGAATAATTAGATTCAACCCATTAGCAGCAATCAATAAATTCTCATATCAATTTATTTCATCTGAGAAAAAAAAAAGAAAAAAAGAAATTAAGTGACTTTTTTACAACATTAATCCCAAGAAATATAGATCAGTTTCTGTTTCTTCAAAGTATAACCTATGAGGCTTTGATGGAACATTCACCTTTCTACCTTTATATGGGAGAAGTAAAAAATGAAGAATATGTAAAATTAATATAAATGCATAGAAAAGAAAGTGCAGACTCATTTCTCACCATAACGTTTTCTGCCCTTTAAAAAGCCATTTCCTTGCAACGTGAAAGACTGGTTTCAGAAAACTATATACGTATTGTAGTGGATAGTGTGTAGAGTAGACCAGGGATCAATGGCATAAAAAGTAGTTGCACAATTGAATGTACCCTTCTCACACACTCACACACACACTAAAATTAACATCACATAAAACAATAATGGTAAGTTAACAGATTTAGAAACGTAAAGCAAATAATATACAGGTAACTCTTGATTTACACAATAGATGCGTTCCAAGAGGCATCACGTATTTCAAAATTCACATAAAACAAACTTGTAATTCTCATAAGAAACAATAGATAATAGGGGGGGATGCGAGATGTGGTCCAAATCGTCTATAAGCAAATCGATTGCGCAAATTTAATTACCTAATTATAATATTTTTTTGGTCGCGTATTAACAAAAACGTGTAAATTAAACACGCATAAATCAAGAGTTACCTGTAGTAATTCCACATTCACAAACTAAGGAATTCAGACTTTACATAACTACTTCGTATAAAGAAATAAAAATACCTCTAAAAGCACCATTCAATTAACTTATGGACCAGCCACTACCAAACACTTGAAGAATCAACAACCCTAAATAGGCTCAAATATCCTACAGCAGCAAAAATGTGGAAAACTCAACCAATTTTTAACTGCATAATCATTCAAAAGGATAATTGTGACCTTCACAGTTGTAAAGTTTCAGCTCACCACCACAAAGTAACCTTTCACTCTTCGTATGTCATATGGCACGTGTAAACTTTTGAGAGAGAGAGAGAGAGAGAGAGAGAGAGAGAGAGAGAGAGAGAGAGAGAGAGAGAGAGAGAGAGAGAGAGAGAGAGAGAGAGAGAGAGAGAGAGAGAGAGAGAGAGAGAGAGAGAGAGAGAGAGAGAGAGAGCAAATCACTTGCAAAATTTATGAGTGTTCCTCACAGGGATAACTATGACAATAGTTTATATCTAATTCTATCTTTGCATTCCCACCTTACGACCACTAATTCTCCCATTATTCACTCACTTCTAATGTTCTTTTGCACCATCTCATCTGTCATTCTCATACTCAAATTAAAAACCCAGAGCACTGTTTGTCTTCAAGTAAAGGCTGCTTAAACAGAAACCACTCTGTGGTATGATTCATAGATGTGAATCAGTCACTAGTGTATACAGTGCATGAGTTACTACACTGCTGCAGATAAATATCACTGATGCCTCAGGTTCATTATACAATCAGATAAAGAGCTGGTGTTAGTAAAGCTATCATCATGAATAATAAACATTTCTTTGTGGAGGCATCTAATAACATCAAAGTTGACACTTGGATATACATGAACTATTTAAAAGCAGACAATGCTAGATTTATTACACCATCCAAGAATGTCACAAAACACTTTCAAATACCATTTCACTTTTAGTCAAATTCCACATTTGAATGGAAGATACAAATATGCAGAAAAATATTCTTTCCTGTACAAAAATATCAGAGTTCCTCCCTTGTCTTCTTTCTTAATAATTCATTGGTGCGTTCATTGGTTCAAATATCTCAAGTCACTGATCATTGACTTACTAGAAATAATGCAACAGGATATCACAGAAAGCAAAAAAAACTTTGATGCTGTGCATAAGACGAATCTGATGACTGACTGGTTGATTGACTGGGATTGCAAGAGTTGCCACTAAAAGTGCCTCATATGGATAAACTTCAAACCATTCAGTCATGACTAGTTACAGGGATCAACATCATGTCACAGCTGCTCAGCTGGATGCATATTCATCACAACAAGGGAGAGACTACAATGCATGGCTGAGCCACAAATATCTGAGTCACACATCAGAATGGCCTGTATGTGCTAAGAATTAAAAAAAAATCCAAATGATATTGTATAAGCAAAGTTATAAACAGAAGGAAATCTTACTTCAATTATTTTGATAAATCATCTGATCCACTTAAATGAAGATACAGGAAAAGTGAAGGAACAGTGAGGCTGCTGGCTTCATCTTCTAGATTAAACAAATATTTCATCTTATTTCCATTACATATTTTCATTTATCTAAAAAAACACAAACACACACATCAATGTATATAATTTTGTTATCATTCCACTTACACCAAAGCAAATCTGCAATGGCAATCCACTTTTGAAATTTTAGGTGTCAAATGCAAAAAGAAAGAAAGTATGGAAAATAAATTGGAAACAATCAATTGCAACCATTGAGAGATCAGGCACTCATGGCCACACCATCATGGCTCACAGTCAGTCTGAGTCTTCACAATGAGAACAACTCCATACTATGCAGCTCCACATTCCCTTTTCATGGAGATAAATCTCTCAAAGTTGCCCAAGCTCAGAGTTGTCCTTTTGGACTTCATAATATTTTAAACACTGAGAGAACATAAAGTCTTTCCATGCTTTCAAAGCTGTAGATAGCCTTGCTGTATGAGTCATCTACAATGGTTGAGAAATGATAGGGAATATGGCATCCTACAGCTGCTTGCTCATCTCATTTTTGAAGGACCAATGATCAATCTACTGGCAATTTGTTGCTGCCTGTAATGTGCTCAGACAGGCACCCCCTGGGTTTTCAAATCATGGAAACTATTGGCTGGAAAGTGCATGAAATCATGCTGTAGCTTGATATTCAACATTCATGTTGTAGCATGCATTAACTCATGCAGTGCCAACACCAAAATCACATTGAGCATTTTGAACCTTTTCTGCAGTTGCAAAAATACTTCCAGAAAACAAAGCTGCAAATTTCCCAAATAGTTTGTGGCATTTACAAACTACTATGGAAAAAGAAACAGGTTGACAATGGCAGAAACTGCAAATAATGGAAGTGCTTGCTGGCATGTCCACCATTAAATGTAATGATGTTAATCTTATTTAAAAGCAAGATTAAAATATTTTCAATAATTTAAGAATTTACTGTAATTTTAACTGTTAATAGGTTGCTAATGAATCCACTCACTCTTCAATCACAACATCAATACTCTCCTTCATAGTATACTGTGCACATCTTGAAGTTTTAAACCATGTAAAATTAATAGCATTAGGAGGATACTACATATATATGAAATCTGTCAGAGACTTATACCAAATATTTACAAGTATGCTACAGCATCACATGATTTATAGCAGTAGTAGTATATGAAAGAATACCAATAAAATAGAAATTATACACAACTGGTATATGAACATCAACAAACACCGAATGACCTCAATCCCTATGTCAAGCAAGCAGCGCCCAGGAGTAACACAGTGAGTGGTGGTGGTATCATAAGAGAAGGCACCTCCTCCTGTCTCATGACACAATTATACCAGCTATCTCTTCACAAAACACTAGTTATTCACAAGGTGACTCAGCTCATGACTCACTATACTGATCCAAATAGATGAGAAAAGTGCAGATGCCTGTAGTTAGATATATCAAATATTGGAAATAAGTCTTTTTAAAAGTAATCATACAATACTATACACATACACACACACAAAAAAAAATCTTAGTGGTGTATCACAACTGACCTGGACTTCATATTTATCATAAAGATGTACCTAATCTCTTACTTTATCCAATAATCCCCAATAAATTTGCAGTGTGTATAGGTACGATAAAGTTACTCTGAGTTGTGGCAAGAAGCTCAGCAGCATACTGTCATATCTATATTCCTCATCTTCCAATTGCATAAACAAATGTACAAGTTAATACATATCTTTGTTTTCTTGAGCAGAGTTAACACATGTATTAAATGGTGAATCTGCAAAGCTGTAAAACCTAATTTTGATATACTACTTCCCCTGCATAACATTTATCAGTCCAAGCATTTGTTAAATGATTAGACACAAAAGTATAAAAAAGTTATTTAATAATAGTAATAATAATAATAATAATAATAATAATAATAATAATAATAATAATAATAATAATAATAATAATAATAATAATAATAATAATAATAAATAATAATAATAATAATAATAATAATAATAATAATAATAATAATAATAATAATAATAATAATAATAATAATAATAATAATAATAATAATAATAATAATAATAATAATAATATATTAATAAAAATAATTATGATAATAATACAAACAAAAACTTTACATTTCAGTACCAACATACCTCACTTCCCTAAGCTTGGATTACATGGCACCCGAAACAACAAACACCAACACTATCCATTTGCAGTGAGTCCAGCAAAGATACACAAATGCACCGGCAAGCCACTTCAGCATACACAAGCTGCAACAACTCCATGAGAGAGCAAAGACTGGCTATGTAACTTATGACGAATGTATACTGAAGTGATGACCAGTACTTACAACATAGAGCATTCAGCACTTGGCTTATCATACATAAATTTATATACAACATAACTGTGCCAATTTCCACAGTGTCTCCTCCACAGTATCTCCAGCTCACAATGCCTCTATCACATGCTAAGAGATAATGACTAAAACTGTGGAAGCCTTAGTGGTCACTAACAGGACCAACTATACATTAGGAAAGCAGAACATTTTAAATACTAACTAAATTTTTCAAAAGCAATACCTTACTACCTAAAAATATATTTAAGTATAATCTTATGACATGACTAGATGAGAGAGCATTAAGAAGGCAAAATAAATTTGCTGAATACACCACTTTGAGTCACTGTATTGGCTCAGTGTTATTTTTTGCTAGTTACTTGAGCAATATACAGAGCAAAGCTACAAAAATAAAAAAAATAAAAAATTAATAAAGAATTTAGTAAATTCAATGAATGTAAATAACCTAATGCCCAAAATTACATTCACATCAAGCTCTTAGAAAACTGCCTCAGTAAACTAGAGGTTGTTTATAGAGGTTCCTTTTATGCAACATAAGCAGCTCCAAGACTCCTATTGAAAAATTCAGCATCATTAACACAGTTTGGTTGCATCTACAGTATAACTTCCCACAACAGCAGCTTTTACTGTTTTATCTTGTATCATTATTCCCAATGAACAAAATATCAACTTGTGATTTTTCAATTACTGTAAATTAAGGTATGAAAATAATTTTGCTAATAAAACAATGCCTCAGCACATACAAAGTACCAAATTCAAGAATTTTCTGATGTAAGCAAATAGCAGACAACTTTTTAGCATTAACAGGGAGTTCGTCACAGTATAAGTAAGTACACAATGTCTTTGTTTCACATTTATCTACAGTAAAACCTCAACATGAATATACTTGTAGGTAAGGCAACATTTTTTCTGTTGCAGCAAAACTTTTTTTTTTTTTAAACACTATATGTTAAATGATAGTGATGTTTCAAGGATCTCAAAAATTGTAAATAATTCTTAAATAGAAATAATTTGATTACGCAATATGTTAATGCTACATATGGAGGTAATATTCATCATGTTTGTGCTTCTATTTAGAGAGTAATTATGTGCTTTATACAGCATTCAGGCATAAAATTTGTGAAAAGACAAATATCCATTATAATTATGAATACTACAAGCCTTTACAGGTTATAAACTACATCAGTATTTACTGATACATAGTTTATAACCTGTAGACTCATAAGAAGCTTTTAGAGCTGTCAGGCTTTTTAAAATGAGAAATTTGGTGATTCTTGGGTCCAACAAGCACATAACACTTTATTCTGCCATTCTCCTATACATTATATTGGGTGGATAAGAATGATCTGGCACTGCGAGTTGATATAACCATACCTGACATTGCAATCATCAATTTGGGAGGAAAACAAAAGTGCAGATGACAAAAGATGACTTAATACTCATCACACTTTATCAAACACTGATCACCTGCAATGCCCAATCTTTGAGTGTATTGCCAGATATGAGAAATTCAAGATGATTTTGCTATGGACAGCACACATGGATGATATCTGAGGACTGGGAAAAGCTGTCTGGTGCATAACATCAGCTGCTTCCTTGACTTCTACTGCATATCTCAAAACATAAAAAGTAAACCAATGCAAGCACTTCTTTCAATCACATGGATATTCCGTGAACATTCAATCTAGTCACACAATTTCACTTCTTTTGAAATGTTTAACTTTTTTTTTCAAAATAATAAACACCAAGAATTCTGTGTCTAGCATCAATTAGACAAGAAATAAGAAGAAAAAACGTATGGAGGTTTCCTGTACATAAACATTCAAGTGTACCCTTAAACTGAGTTAAGTTCAAACTCTTCTTAGTGTATTAAGTGCATTACTCTCCTGAATTTTTTTTTTTCATGAACACTATCACTAATGCTACTGAATACTCAAACAAGTTCCTAACGTGCATTTGTTGTAGGTGCAATCCGTCCATATTACTAAAGATGTTGTTTTATGATTAATCCTGTTTTCCATCTATCATGAAATCACTTTCATGATAACTAACAATGTATCTTTCTTTTATCTAAAACAATCCTGTCTTGTATGGTCCTATTCAGGAAACAATTACACCTATTAAACAAAAGGTTTTGATGTATTCAGTAGTGCAGCTTTCATAACATTATCTTTCAAAGATAAATTAATCACTGTTCATAGCTCTATTCCAACAAAATATATAATAACAATTTATGATTATAGTTTATTAACTTCTTCATTGTACTTAAAAGACAACTCTGTCTACTTAACTACATCAGCAGTAGTGTGTGCAAGACACAACTTGGTGGTATTTTCTTTTAGTTTTTTTCTCTCCAGTGGAGGAGAGTGGGGGATGGGAGGGTGATAGTTAAAGTTTACAAAAATGCCTTCTATTTGAGCACTGGCAAAGCTGTTTGGTAACTAGCATTTCCACATTTGATACCACTATTCACATGCCAAACAATAAAAGATAAAAGTGAATAGTAATAAAAAAAAAATTATAAAAATAAATAAATAAATAAAATAATAATAATAATAATAATAATAATAATAATAATAATAATAATAATAATAACAATATAAATAACAACACCTACCACAATGATATAGAACAAATATATGCAGACCATGTTGAATGTTACATATTTCACAGGAGAATACACTGTAAATGAGTGCACCTTTGATATCTATTGTGTGAAATGAAACATGATATGCTCCTGACAAAGGAGCATATCATATACTATCTATGAGTAATATATGATCCCTCTCTCTAATGATTGGTATTACATACACATAAATATGTAAAATACAAGTAACCCTGTGTGTGTGTGTGTGTGTGTGTGTTTAATGTTATGGCCTATAGCGCCCATAGACATACTTGAAGAGTATATGTGGAAAGCGCTGTTAAGCTTCTGCCCATTAGCGGCACAGGCCATTTCCTTTATAGTGGTACTCATATTAGGGCCCATATCACCACCCAAGCACATCCTTGGTGTAACCATCTAGAACATGGGTATCATGGTGACATGTAGGTAACTTTAAACCACTTGACAAATGGCATAGCTTCTAAGCAGCATGTGGTGCGACTCGAACTACATGTGGACATCTGCCCGATCCCACGCTCACCACCTTATCCACTACACCACCGCCACACTGTGTGTGTAATTCATATTCACCTCAGTCGCCTGCTGGTCACCCAGCCAGTCTTCCCCATTACGGAGCGAGCTCAGAGCTCATAGACCGATCTTCGGGTAGGACTGAGACCACAACACACTCCACACACCGGGAAAGTGAGGCCACAACCCCTCGAGTTACATCCCGTACCTATTTACTGCTAGGTGAACAGGGGCCACACATTAAGAGGCTTGCCCATTTGCCCCGCCGCTCCGGGACTCGAACCCGGCCCTCTCGATTGTGAGTCGAGCGTGCTAACCATTACACTCTGTGTGTGTGTGTGTGTGTGTGTGTGTGTAGTCTTGCATGAATACAAAAGAGTATTTAATGTATGATATGCAGCTTTCCATGAGAACAATAATTCTATCGTGTAATGAACTAATTAAATAAAAAAAATTAAAAAAAAAAATTCTGTAACCACAATAATATGATATGTTTGAAGAAAAATATGTATATGTGTGACAATGAGAAGTAAAAAGTTATGAAAAGCTAGTACAGGATTTCAATATGCTAGGAAGGAGTGTTTGGATGGGGAGAGGTCATTGTAATATGATGTTCATGAATGAAGTAAGATATTAAAGAGAAATAGACATAATAGATAGATCACTCCACTAAGAATATATATGGCAGTTTATTTGAATACTTAACTACATAATATATAGCTAAATTAAAACTGATTATGACTTTTTGATTATTAAACATTTTGATATTTGGCAAATAATACATAATAAAAGCAAACCATTATGGAATGTACTGCATGTTAAATCTTAATATGGCTTATTAGCTGTACTAACAATATCTACAGTTGTGAAGTTAACAAATGTTAAACAATGGTAATGGACATTTGTTAGGGATTAAGAAAGTGGACATTAGACCACTATTTTAGTCTTAATGACTAAAATAGTGGGCATTAACTTCCTCGGATATTTTTTTTTCTTTTTCCCAAATCAAGTGTATATGATGTAGAGAGTAGAGAAAGGAGCAAACTGAGGAAATTCAAATGCATTAAATGAAATACCCTGAGATAAAAATGGACACATTCTGAGAGCACAAAAGGCAGTGTTTAAAAGGCAGCTTGGAGTGAAGTAATGTGTGTAAATCAAGGAGAAAGATTAGAATAGTATCTATAAGAAAGAAAAGGAATGACTGAGGATTTGAAAGACTACAAAATACACACACTTTCAGGGAAGATTGAATGAGGTTGAATGCAAAGTCCACACAATTCAAATTATGAAAATTATGAAAATAAGAGAAAAAATAGAAAAAGCCTTCTTTCAGTAAAGTTCATAGAATAAATAAGATAATTAATTCAATGATACAGTTATGAAGCAGCAAACATAAGTAAATAAATGCTGGTCTTCAATAACTAACATAAACTTTATTTGTGAGACATAAAATGGTCTATGATATTGAAACTTGAGCTGCTATACACAATGATGCCTAGGCGCTGGTGTGTACAGAGAATAATAAGGCAAAGGAAGATGTGTAATGTTATAATGTGAGATGATTTGAGGATCCTAAGTCTGTAAATCAATCTCAAAATGACAACTTGTGGATGATTCCTACATAACATACTGCCCCTCCACGTGGATGGGTGTTATGGGAGAGCAATGTCATGTGAGCTTTTAAAGGGTCTGTAAAAAAGTAAATAATCAAAAATAAACAAATTAATTAATCAATAAATAATAAGGATATGCAAAAAATAAATAAATAAAATAAAAACAATAACTAATAATAATAAAATCAAAGAGAGCAATCAAATGTAAAATATCAATAAAAATAATAGTATAATAATAATAATAATTCAATTTTATATTAATTTTGACCAGTTAGTTCTAGTATAATGACCATGAACAGTGAGTATATTGATCAATTACAGCACAACTGCATCAAAGCCATAATAATTAGATTTAATTGAGAAACAATATAGTCTTATAAGAATATTGATACATGCAACAAAATATATCAATATGCATTGTACAACAAATTCCTGTGAACAATAAGATACCTGCATATCAGTTGTAAATCCCCATCCCTATACAAATCATATTGTTAGTAGTGCACCCAAAAGTGTACTAATATGAACCAATACATGCACATGCACACACACACACACACACACACACACACACACACACACACACACACAATATGAAATGGATGTCTAAGTTTGAGATTTCATACAGCAAATCGTTAAAGATTTGGATTTAATCACACTAACCTTAACTGAAAGAACAGCATTAGTTATCAAATGTTTCTCATTTTTTAATAAGATTTTGAAGACACAATTGGTGTGGTTGCTGTACCATAATCCAATTCTCGAACAAAGCTACTTGATTTCATGTATTAAAAGTCAAAACAAAAACTGGCAATTGTTACTGCTTTCTAGTTTCCATAAATATTTCCTTCACTTCTATGTACAGTGATACCTGGAGATACAAGCTGCTTGAGATATGAGTTTTTTGAGATACGAGCTACGATTTGGTCCATTTTTTATTTTGAGATGCGAGTGAAATTTTGAGATATATCGTGCTAGGGGATGATGCTGCTAGTCGGCAGCTCGGTGCATTGGTCCAACCTCAGCTGAGCTAATATCTACGTGCTTCTTATGGATCTCGTGCATTGTAATTGTTTTATGAAAATACAGTTTTAATTTATATTTAATGTTTACATGTGAATGGTGCCTCCATCCCTTCCTTCCTCTCTCCCTCGCTCCTTCTCCTCCACTATTCACCACCATTAGCCAAAAAACACCTGTCTCCAAGGTAAGAACACTAAATAAACTTTTGCTTTTATTTTAGATATTTCTATGCATTAATAAAGTATATGTAAGTGAAAAAGCAAAACAAATTTCTCCCATCTCTGCCTACCTCCTCCACCGATACTTATCACCGATAGGAGAAACAATGTAAACAAACCTCTGTGGCAGTGACAGCGCAACCACTCTCTCTCTCTCTCTCTCTCTCTCTTGCTTATTTAAAACTTCATTTATTCTATGAATAATGTTTACAGGGTTGTCAACACGCTCTTTTGTGATTAATAGAGCAGACAGTCTTCTACGGTGGCTATATTTGCACACTCCAGCTGATCGACATACACACGTGAAAGTGGGGATGTGATAGAGTAACGTCCCGTGGAATGCACCTCTCCCAGATAAATATACTTTATAAAATTAATTTATCTATTTATATTCACTTTTGTTATATTTCATCATGTTTCTATACAAAAATTATTATTTATAAATAACTTTTTTGCCTAAAAACATGTAAAAATATTGAGGGTGCTCTTTTTGGGGAGGCTGGGATGGATTAATGGCATTTCAATGCATTTCAATGGGAAAAATTGTTTAGAGATACGAACTCCGTAACAGAACGAATTAAACTTGTATCTCAAGGTACCACCATATTTGGAGATGAAACTATGTGAGATAGTAATTCAATTTTTGAAATAAGTTTGAATGTTATCCCATTTAAGAGCCTCTATGTGAACAAACAGTTTTTGGCAGCTTTAATTTCCAAACATTTGGATCTCAAATAGTATTAAAAAACGAATTAAGGATATAGACACATCCAATTCATCTCTCTCTCTCTTTAACACACACACACACACACACACACACACACACACACACACACACACCCTATCCATCCTACAAAGCATTATAAACATGCAAACTGGAACCAGTCCAAGTGAGAATACATCACTTCTACAGAACTCTAAAAATAGGCAATTAAAAAAATCAAAGTCAGGCTTAGCTCTCCATGTTCACAAGATGCATAGCAAACTGAGCAGTTACCAAAATGTTGCAGTATGCAGTATAAGAGCTTGACCTTGCTTGTCTCCTTAGTGTCTTATTTTGTCACATGGCAGCAAAGAGGTACTTTTAATTTTGCATTGCATTTCTGTTGTTTACATAAAGGTTACGTGTACAAGAACTGAGAAAAATTAATAACCGTAAGTGAAAACTGTTGCTAAGTTGAGTAATTATGTTGAGCATTTTGCTTGTCCATGACTAAACTAAAAATCAATTATAAACTGTTGTTTATGTATGTCAAAAAGGAAGTAAAAGGTTTTACCATAACGACATCAAGGCCTCTGTCAATACTTGTTACACACCTTCCAATATCTTTTTCTAAAGTAAAGTTATGAATCACTATTAACTTGTGTGCCACTTATCATGAAATGTGCCAACATAATATGTGAGAATACTAGGAAAAATATAAAATGTATCCTAATATCCCACTACTCATGAAAGTGTAACTGCAGTAAGTAATCATCTTAATGTAGTGTGTGTGTGTGTGTGTGTGTGTGTGTGTGTGTGTGTGTGTGTGTGTGTGTGTGTGTGTGTGTGTGTGTGTGTGTGTGTGTGTGTGAGTAATTCACCACAGTTGTCTGCTGGTCACCCAACCAGTTATTCCCCTACAGAAAGAGCTCACAGCTCATACAGACCAATCTCTGGATAGGACTGAGACAACCCAAACACCACACACTGGTACAGCGAGGCCACAACCTCTTGGAGTACAACTCATACCACTTGTTGCTAAAGGAGCAGGGGTTACACATTAAGAGGTTTGCCCTTTTGCATCACTGCACCTGGGACTCGAATCCAGGCCTTCTTGGTTGTGAGCTAAGCGTGCTAACCACTACATCATGCTGTGTATGTGTGTGCAGAAACACTAACACATGCACAGGGAAAGACACATACCATGCATGCACTCACACATAGGCACCCTTAACGTTCACAACTATGAATAACATAAATATGCAGTACGATATTACAATTTGGCTCCATTATGTAGCATTTAGTGCACTTGTCTTATCACATAGAAATGGTAAGAGCAATACAAAACTATACAGGGCTGGTTCCTTTCATGATATAGCATTTCTTCACAGCGTAATGAAAAGTGAGTAGTTTTTATTTTGCAGTCTTTCTTTATGACATCATCAGACTATTCATATAATGTAAAATGAGAAATGATTTTAAGGTATCATGAAGCTCCTAAGGGGATAAAAACTGAAAGAATAAAATCAGTCAGATTCATCATAAACACCAGGACAAGAAGCATCATCACAATACTACATCAACTTTGAAGTTTACATTATTCTCAGAACAAAATATCTCACACAAGAGTACCCACTGTATAAGTATATATCTACTGTGTATTTGGATGAGCTCAAATTTCAGTGTGAATTTAATGGTTTTAGCTAATATTGGTGGTATGAGATGACATCCAAACTGTCAAACCACACCAGAACTGAAACAGTGACATGCCAGTACAAAGAATAAAATACCTTGAATGTATTACCATCACTAAAGTACTCTCATCTTCAAGGTCAAAACTAACTAAAATAAAATTCCTACTAGGTATTCGTCGACATTTCCTAGAAAAGGGTGGATGGATCAGGTGGTGAAATATTATCTGCAGTACAATCAGTTATTCATCTTTTTATCTTTCCAATGTCCATCCAGTATTGATGACGGAATAAATACCAGCTTCAAAATTACACTGACAATGAGCTTCAAAGCAATGGAAGATATTTTTTCACACTTCCCATTCTAATTACTTCCAGCCATTGAAAATTTTCCAGTTAACAGAAATACATATGTGAAAAAAAGAGTTTGTGAATATAAAGGGTGCCTCACATATATACTTTGTAAAGAAATAATCATGGCATGTTACGATTGCAGCAATATGGTTAAAAAGAAAATAAAAAAGTATTCATATATAAACAGGTATCACCTAATATAAAATAAAAATATTTAAATATATATAAAAGAAACAATAGTAAGTAAATAAATAAAGAACTGAGTATGT
>NC_059278.1:802143-837143 GCF_017591435.1 Portunus trituberculatus
GTTCTCCTTACTTCAACATATCTATTCCTTGCTGTTTTGTAAACTTCTCTTGATAATACATCACTGTTTTTCTTAAGTTTCTTCCATGCCTTTTCTTTGTTCTTTTTTGCTTCTTCACAATTTCTATTAAACCACTGTTTATTATTTAAAGTCCTCTTTCTGTGATATGGCACAAACATTTTCACAGCAGAGTTATACAAATCCATAAATTTATCATATTTCAATTGCATATCCCTTTCCTGGTATACCACGGACCAGTCAATTTCATTAAAGAACTCCCTTATATGGTTATAATTTGCCCTAATATAATTTAATTTTTCCTCCCTGCGTTCCACAATCTTATTCGTGCTTAATTCTGTATCCAGCTCAAAGCTTAGGACATCATGATCGCTTTTCCCCAAGGGACATTCATGTTCAATTTCCTCTTTTAGAGATGCCCTGGTAAATACCAAATCCAACCTTGCTGCAACATCTTGTCCCCTGCACCTTGTTGGTGATCTCACCCACTGTGTCATCAAGTTATTTGTTGCTACCTTTAACAATTCCTCTGCCCACTCACCACCGTTCACCACTTCGTAGTCTTCCCACACTATTTCTTTGCAATTAAAGTCTCCAACTATCATCACTCTATCCTTTCTGATGAGTTCTTGCTTCATTCTGTCTAGAGTATTTCTCATCACCATTTGGTACTGTTCATATTCCCAAGCACTGGTTCTGGGTGGTATGTATACTGTTATAATATTAATGTCCCTCTTGCCATCTGTTATAAGCATACTTATCACTTCCTCATTTCTCTTACTATAGTTCACCTCCTTCACTATCAGATCTTCCTTAGTAAGAACCATTATACCACCACCTCCTTTATTTTTCTATCATTTCTCCATACTTTGTAGTGTTTTACAACAAACCAGTCTAGCTTTATTTCGGGCCTTAGCTTTGTTTCCACTACACACATTATGTCCGGTTCGTTATTTCTTAGGTAATCTATACATTCTAGCCTCTTAGACAGAAATCCATCTATGTTCGTGTAAGTCACTTTTATTCCATTCCTAGTCTCATTCTTCCATGTAATGCCTATTCCGTCTGTTTTATCCACCACTTCTTTAGCCTCCCATTTCTCATCCTCCAAAAAAACTTGGTCTTTTCCTCCTGTGTGTGTGTGTGTGTATACATATACTTATGTATATGAGTATGAATGAAAATATTCATATTCATGCAAACAAGCACATATAAGTAAAAACACATGTTGTCAAAAATAACAAACATAATAAGACAGTAAATGTACAATATAATGTATAAATAAATATGTTGCAAAATTAATATTAAAAATTAAATAAAAAAGAGCAAGTTGATATTTACTGTGTAATTGTAGGTTGTGCACAAATTAAGATTTCTATGTTTTCATTTTGGATTTGTAAGTGTTCTAAATAACTGAGCATATTTTTTTCTTATTTGCTGTTTCTCTTGTTAGGGAGAAAGCAAGTTGTATGAAAAAAATTAAGATCAGTGCACAGAATCATCACAGCAATATAACATACTGGAATAGAAATACAGTCCATTTGCATATATGGAGGTAGGAAATATGCAGATAAATAGTAACTTCATAGCAAAACTCTTTAGCTAAATAGAAAACACTATTTACACTGCAATCAAACATAACTTGAAAACAAATTTTCAACAAAAGAAAAATTGGCCAAATACCATCTGAAAAAAGAAAACATATAGCTACTATATACAAATTAATGTATTATCTCTAGGCTGTTACTACCTACAATGGTTGTCAATGGTGACACTTCAGAGAAAGGAAACATAACAAACAAATAATCCACCTGCCACTGGCCACAAATGATATCCTAGCATCTCTGAGCACCACCGAAACTGAATTTCCTAATAACTGAATAAAACTCTGTAAATCACTAAGCCAAAGGAAACCTTGAAGTACATGAAGATGGCCATAAAGCCACAGCTTCATGCCAGTTGGCTGAAGTATGGGAGATATACAATAACTAAATAATGTAACTCTTGAAAAAAACATTGTAATTTTTCTGAAAAATAAAAACACATTAAAAAAAAAGAGGAATGTATAAATTACAAGTTACATCTGCAGCTCTTTGTTACTTCTACTTAATACGAAGGAATGATTAATGAAGCTTTGATCAAGTAACATACATCAATAAATGATGCTGGGATGTATCATAAATATTATCTAGCCAAATAATGTTTTACTTAAGTTTTATAAAACAAAATTCAAAACTTGTTAGAGATAGTAATAGTATACATTGTAGTCCTGTAGCGTATATGATTGCACTAACCTCAAATCAACTCACCTGCATCTTCATTGGAATAGTCTCCAAGTCCATTCTGAGACCGGGAGAAATTGTTCTGTCTGGCCACTATGAGAGAAGAAGCCTGTAAAGCAGAGCGGAATGAAATGCTTCCTCAACACTGTACAAGTTTTCAAATTGACACCAAACTAATTGATTAGCTTACTGCTGTGCTATATAATCCAGTAAATCCACTATCATCCCACCTTTCTTCTCATACTGTACTAAAGATAAGAAGCTAAACATGTAAAGACAGGTTTATAGGAAACATCTGCACACAAATAAACTTTATAGATAATAAAAAAAATCACGAGGAATGTAACATGTGTGATAAAGTATGAGATCTATGACCACAATATTCTGTTGCCAAAGAGAAATGGCAAGATAAAATACTCTACCTGCTGAGAACTGGGAGAGGTAGTGCCAGGGACTCTGGGAGGAAGGTCGGGAGGGTGCTCCTGTCGCTCTGACACCTCCCCACCACCAGTTAATGACTGAGATGATTCATTCTTTACACTGTACATTTGTGGTCGCAGCTCATAATTTTTGGACCTGGTGAAAAATACACACTCTATATAGATGAAACTCAGAAACTCACGTAGCAATGTGTAAGTGTTCAAATCTACTTGACATGAAATTAGTGATACATACTTGTAAATGATAACCACTTAGTTTACTTTATTTCTGTTTCTCCAGTAGATGACTAGAATTATGTAGTATAATGATAATGTCCTCTAAGAAAGCAAGAGATGATATGGAAGTGTTAGTAAAACCAACTGACACTGATGGTACATTTGATGGTTTAGTCTCAGTGGTTGGTGAGGTAAATAAATTAAAGGGAAAAAAAAAAAATAAATAATAGGACTTTTGCTGCAATACTAATATCATAGAAATAAACTCACACCAACAATACCAACATGTGTTGTTGTGTTACATAATGCACAAATAATACTGAATGCACTATTATCCAGAGCCTTGCCAAAGAGCATGGAACCAACAGTCTCTTAATTCCCAAAATAATCCGAACCACCCTCTTCTTCATAACTACAACACAAAAAGAGAGCCTTACTGTTCTTTGTCATTGGAGCAGCAGTGGGCAACAATGGTGGTGAGCCAAGTCTTCATATCTTCCTGATCTTGGGCCTCCACCACCCACTCACTGCCACTGTCTGCCTGTAATATAATTGGTATGTATTTTTGTAATCTTTAAGTTCCCTCTCGGTACTCAAAATCAAAAAGTATTCTCATGGTATCACTCTGAAAAATCATATAGAAATGGATTAGTCAAGAGCTGAGTGGGTGACAAAGCTTGGCAGGATCATGCTTACGGGAGCAAAGAAAACACTGAAATACCTTTTGTTCAACAGTGATTCTGTAACTGTCAACAATGATGAGGTTGAGGATATGCAATGAACAAAGCTTACCTTGATAACAAATGTGTTTCTGTGGTCTGGCATCTCCAAGTCTGTAGTTTCACGAGCTTCATTTATTGATATGCAAAACACCCCTGTGCGAGGTTTCATACTCTGGAAAGATGAATGATTCATTAGTGAATACTCTTACCATAATTGAAAAAAAATGTTAAAAATTATATAAAGCTGAAAATATGAAGAACTGTTATTGCCCTATTAATAAAGTGAATTTGTTAATACCTTTCTCCCACAACAAAATTGAAGCTCTAAACACTGACCATTTAGATACTTCACATTTTTCAAAACTAAGAAGACAAATTAATTTCAACTTAAAACTATTGCCTTACATCTAAAGGTAATGTTATGATCAGGCTTGTGCCATGACAGACAGGCCTGAAACTCATGGTGATATAGGCTCACATCTCTAAACTGGAAGCTATGATGGGATCACATGGAGAATTTCCCTGTGAATACTGGTTACTTCTCAACCATGCGACAGTAACAACCAATAAACACTTCAAATTATGTATGCCATGTTTTTTTTATTGGCATATAAATATCTTGAGCATGATAGGTTTACTGTTCTTATATTTTTTTGCCAAGAGTAAAAGCTTAGATATATAGAGTAAAAGTTCTGATATATCTCTTATGGGGTATCTCTTTTACATAAATAACAAAAAATATGCATCACAGGCTCTGCAAACATGACAATGGTGTTCAGAAGGGAAATTCCTGCATGACCATACCCTAGCTGTAAGTTTGCTCTTTTTGGCTAACTTTACTAACCTTTTAAGGAACTGACAATCAAGTGGGCTTTTTTAATATATTTTTGTTGCCATTGGCCAGCTTCCCCCTCTTCCATGAAAAAAAAAAATACTAAACAAAACCCAACCTCAATACCTAACCTAACCTAGCTACCATGACCTAAACATGCTATTGGTAAAGGCGGTGTCACACTAGCACTTTTCCATTGATTAATGCGATTTCTGTCGATTTTTCAACGTTCCGCATGAATTTGTCAGACGATAGGGATCGTTTCCGTCTGCAAATTTTCCGCCTTTGTTTACATACCAAGACCAAGACCACAAGACTTGCCGCGTCTCCTCAACCTGCTTATATGTGCATTGGTTCTACCATTAACCATGAACGCATCCATGCACGCTTTTTGGCTTGTTTAGCTCGTCTAAGTTTCGTAATACACAGTATTACGTTCAGAGCAGCGTATCTTTGCCGCAGCATGGCCTCCATTTTTGTGTTTACATTGTGTTGGCGGGAAGTGATGACGGAAAGTGACGACGAAACACCGTTTGTGTGTGACAGGCCGCACCAAAAATATTGTCGATTTTCTGAAAAACTACGGAAAAAGTAGACAGAAAAAGTGCTAGTGTGACACCGCCTTAAGAGGAGTTCCAAGGAAGACTTATCAGTAGTGCATGTCGCCTCAACTAGGTTACGTTAGTTAGGCCAGGATAGGTTAGGTTAGTTTTGGTTATCACATTTTCATTTGCACATTGTGTCAGGTGAGTGAAAGAGCTGTGAAGGGGAAGCCAAGAAATGAGGAGTGCTGGAGGGATGACTTCTTTAGGACAGTGTAACAAACCAAATATAATAGGCTACATTATTACACTGGATTTAGTTAATAATTGGAAGGAAGGGGTTGGGGGCTGCAGGACCAATAGCTTGAGGTTTTAAGGGTGTTTGTTCAATATCCCTTGGGGGATGTGGTGTAACAGATAGAGCCGGAATCATAGCATTGGTAACACTGCTTGATGTAAACAAAGCAAAACTTGCTGACGTGCACCCAGCTGACACCTCCACCATCACAGTATTTTCAGAGTTTTTTTATGAGATATTATTGATTTCCAACCTCTTTTGCAATGCACACTACTCGCTTTAATGCTCCCCACACAAAAAAGCCTGACTTCCCACAGGTTCCCCAAGATTGTTGGAAATGACAGGTTGGCATAAGTTGGAGTCTAAAAATCAATCATAACTCGAAAAATATTCATCTGCGACAGAAATGACACATAGCTACCATGAATCCTTTCACTATATTTCTCACTGGAAAACTTAAGCCACATACGAGAGTCCATGGTTGTTGGGCCAAACTGCCAATGAACTAAGATTGCTTTTATATACTTTAGTCAATAACAACATGTATATAATATTTTTGCTATGATACCACAGCACATGACAACACTCATTTCAGCAGTACCCACATATATATACACTTTATCAAAAGCAACACTGATGCACTAAGGTAGCAATGCATCACATAAGCACACAGACATGAAAAATATAACCCTGGACACAAGAATAAGTCAGTAGTGTGTCTATCACTCACTTTTGGCGGCGCATAGAACTCTAGCATGTGCCCAGCAGCCACCTTGACGAGGGCCATGCGACACTTAAGCCAGTGTGGCCGCCCCTCCTGAGTGTCTCCAGCGAGAAGGTGTGCCGGGCCCTCCCTCACGCACTCCACTGCCACCTTCATCACACGTGCCTTGGGCCTCTCGCCCTTGGCCTGCTTCTCGTGATGAGGCGAGAGTTCCACTTCGTCTGAGTGCTGCTTGTGGAAAATTTTGCCTTTCTTCAGTCCCTTGAAAGACAGACGACGGAAGAAGGGCCTGTGGGTAAC
Source organism: Portunus trituberculatus (assembly GCF_017591435.1). Lineage (NCBI taxonomy): Eukaryota > Metazoa > Arthropoda > Malacostraca > Decapoda > Portunidae > Portunus > Portunus trituberculatus. Next base: position 808,518 of record NC_059278.1, read on the forward strand.
CTTGGGAGAGGGAGACTCGCCCCCCTCATCACTCTCAGCTGCCTCTAGGATGTCATCAGCTGACGCCGACCTGGTGCTGACGCCCCCGCCGCCCCCTCCCACTCCATTCCGCACCTTGACGCCATTGGGGGGATTCCGAAGGGCATGCTCCAAGTGAACAGGGAAAATCTCAGCGAATTTCTGCGCCAAGTCTTTGTGATCTATATCCCTAAACTGAGACTGCAGGGCGATAAACACTTTCCATGATCTCACAAATTTGACGGCGGCCATTCTTGCCTGCTTGTCACAAAACTCCTCCCAGTCATTACTGTGGTGGCTCCTGCGGGGCTCCGACTCCGCGTCAGATGCAGTGGCCATTGTTTAGGTTGAATCCGAGCCCTCATGAGACGTCAGCTGCGGGAAAATGAAGAAATGAGGAGGCGGTGTGACATGTTCCTCCTGCCGCCCCATCGCCTAGGCCTCCATCTTGATTGTTTACTATACGGGGGGCGGCTCTGGAGGGATTGTTCCATCTCTACAGTGTTCATTTGCTCCATTATTTTCATGTATAAATAATGTCATGCAGAAATATTAGTGTTTTGTGTTTATATAGCTTCCCTTCTTTGTGTGTGTTGTGACTAATAATTTCTTACTATCACAAAATTCATATGTTGTCAAATTTTTTTCGTCAATTTCTGTCTTCATAATTAGTAAGATATTTTTCTTTATATATGTGAAAAAGAAAACTATCTGAAATTTGCATCGATCGTCTAATGATCAAAGGTTTAAAGGTCAGTCTTGAGTCATTGCCACTTTTTTAGTCGCTACCTACGGTACATTCATCGATCAGTTTACGTTTCGAGGGTTTCCTCTTCCCTTGCCTTCCTGCTCATATGGCAATGTTAGAACTTGTGTCTATTATGTAAGATGCGTTAACTGATAGGAAGATAGAAAGAATAGAGCTGCCGGCCAGATGCATTTATCTTTTTAAACAAACTTATAAGCTTAAAAAAAATAACTTCCAGTATTAATTTAGTGAATATATTTCTTTGTTTTATGGTTCGTGTCATTGAGATAACACCTTAAATACCAATTACTGTGAATAAAATAAAATATAGTAGTCCCTCCTTGAATAAAAAGAAAGAGAAAGGAAACGACGGCTGTTCTACCAAGCACTCAGCCACCCTACTCCATATCACACATTTTTCACAATAAATCTCGAATGGAGGATAGGAAAACAGATGCAATACCAAAACTATTTCCCCCACATGTAAACCCGTATTAAAATCTTATTCCTAACTGCATATACAGAACAGTATTTACAGAAGGGGGTTATTAGTAACAAGAAGGGGCGGGCCGATGTCTCAGAGCCGCTCAGACCAGTCAATAGCAGAGAGGTCCCGTAGCCGTCAGGGACCTACAACCAGGAAAATAGCCGTGAGTTTCCACAGTTTTCACCAGACATACATTGGAATAAGTGCAGCTATCTCCTTCTGCATGGTATAGCAAGTGTGGGTGGAATGGCTGCGCTTGAATGGGAAGAATAAAGTGAGGCTGAGGGTAGCAGACAAGCAGGTCACCGCCCCACCCTGCCATTTAACGGTCTGCTCCAGCGGTACTCTGGTAATGTTCACGTATTTCTCAGGTCCATATTGAGGCGTAGAGAGACTGTTGGTGTTGATGAGATGTTAAGTAACCCAGTTTATATTTGCTTTAATGCAGACATGAGTTAATTACCGGGGATGAGTCACTGGCGAGTCGGTCCTCAAGCTGACAGGTAAAAAGTCAAGCTGTCTATGGTGTTTTTAGGTTTGTTACGTGTTATAGTGTTGTGAATGTGGCTGTGCATGGTACTAGTTTATGCGTGGATGATGGGGAATGTATGTATGTACCGTGTTTGCTCATTTCCAGAAGTTAAAAAGGGAGTGTGGGGTGTGGAAGTTTCTGGCAATGAGAGAAAGGGCGGGTCAAGGATGTCATGAGGAGATGCTTATTATTACTATTGCTTCTCCCTTACGTTATGTCATTGGAATGTTGGATAGTTAACGTAATAAAGGTGTTGGTAAATTAGTGACGGTTTGATATTTTGTTAATCATTCATTCTTATTTTTTGCATGGATATTCTCTCTGACCTTCCGGACGGCGGGAGGTAATGGAGGGAGGAGGAGGAGAGGGTGGCAGGAAGTGAATGTGAGGAGGTAACATATTTCCTGCTGGCCATAAATCGCTAACAGTAATAAAAAAAAAGTGTTCCTATGAAATACCCCTGAAGTATAAGATCAAAATAACTTAAATGTAGAGAGGTGGCATAGCTATGGCATCTCTTCCTGTTAGAGCGAGTGAGACCATTGCTAAATTTAGGTTGCTCATCCCTCGCCCCCACCCTTCTTTTCCTCCCCTGCCACCTCCCCTCCCCTCTCCCACCCTACCCACCAGCTCACGAGGATTCCTGCACATCCTCTCCCTTCCCTCTTTCGTCCTCCACCCCTCTCCCACTCTTCTATTCCTTCCCTTCCACCTCCCCTCCCTTCTGCCACTCTACCCACCAGCTCACGAGGAATCCTACAATCCCCCCTCTCTCTCTCTCTCTCTCTCTCTCTCTCTCTCTCTCTCTCTCTCTCTCTCTCTCTCTCTCTCTCTCTCTCCAACGCCCACCACCCTTCACTCACTTCCCTCCATCCACTTGTCCTCCCTCCTCCTCCTCCTCCTCCTCCCTCAAGTGCTGGTGACTAGAAGGAAGGGTGTGGCACTTCCCTAATTCAGGAATGCAGTGGTGAGGATATGCATATTTCATACATTAATACACAGGAGTGGAAGTAAAAATAATCATTATGGTGATGCTGTTTTTATCCTGTTAAGGTTTGTAATGTCTAGAATTAAGTATGTTATTTTTCTTCTTAATACTCATTTATGGACACATACCAAAGCTTGTCAGTTAACCAGCAGCACAAATCGGTCATCCCTCTATTCTTATCTTCTTTTTCTGTTATCTTATCAACCTCCACCAGCACACATTCCATCTTCATTTCCTGCTGCTACCTGTAAAATTGCTCATGCACCACTGGCAGCATAGAGAATGACTTTGCTGCTGCATATTGATATTGATCTGTGTGTGTGTGTGTGTGTGTGTGTGTGTGTGTGTTGATAACTAACAGTTTGTTTGTGGGTAAAGATTATATATGCATAAAGCATATAGGTATAAATGGAATCTTTCAATATATATATATATATATATATATATATATATATATATATATATATATATATATAGAGAGAGAGAGAGAGAGAGAGAGAGAGAGAGAGAGAGAGAGAGCACATAAGCACGTTGAAAAAAATAATTGGTAAGATGTAAGTTAATGGAAATGCAGGATTAAAATGTCAAGCCTTATCTTTTATCACAAATTTTTATTGTAGCTCCTGGTGGCTTATGTCTAATCTTATCATGCCTCACCTGCACCACATCCTTGTACAATACCAGTACATTTCACTCTCCTCTTTCTGTGATTCTCTCAGGTTAGTGACTAAAAAAAAGCTGATCTGAGTTTTTAGAATATTTAAAGCTGATAAACTTTAGCAGCACTGATCACATTTTCAAGTGATTATGTAGTTCATATTTATTGCAAAATACTTACCATAAATTCGGGACAAAACTAATGGTTTTAAGTGATAGCTTAAGTATGGTATTGACTGCCTAAATATGCTTATCATCAAGAACCATAACAATGATGGTATGTACATAGGCACATTGTAGTTCAATGCATTTTATAGTTATGGTGAGGTTAAGAAGTGGCCTCAGTGTGATCAGCATCATTATGCAACAACAGTTTGTCAGATTGCATCTCTTCCAATGTCATTGATTTCCTTTTCTGATGATATCTTGTACTTTGAATTATTTTTTATATTTCATTTATATGCATGAAAAAACTTGTATGTAGTCATAACATATATAACCAATATATTTAGATGCATCGACCAGAACTTTAATTATGAAACATCCTTACAGGTTTTTAGATTTGATCACTTGATCTCAGACGCACAACTGTGTACAAAAGCCGTCAGTTACACAGTTGTCTCAGAGTGAGAGAAAGATCTGATCAGAAAAGATAGCTACTAAAGTTTTCAAGATTGAGGGGTCAGAAAATTCAAACTCAAAAATGGAGGGCAACGTTGTAGTGAAAGAGGTGACTATATTGGAGACTGCTGATGACATCCAGAATCGGAGAGATCAAGTTCTCTCGCGGTACTCGCAGTTCCGCTCAGAGGCCCGGCAGAAGAGAGACAAGCTTGAGGATTCACGCCGGTTTCAGGTAAAGTGGACTACATGCTGGCTTGATGGCTACCTGCTGTTGTAAGGTTATCAACAGTTCACACATACTTTTGAATACATGAAAAAGGATTTACGTCAGTCTCTTCATTCCACTGTTTGATTACAGTGAGGAGAAAATTATGATTTTGTATAACTAAGTTAGTTTTATGAATAGCTTCAGGTATTTATTGAGTTATGTGCTTTTGCAGTATTTCAAGCGTGATGCTGACGAGTTGGAGTCCTGGATTCATGAGAAGCTCCAGGCAGCTTCTGATGAGAGCTACAAAGATCCCACCAACCTTCAGGCCAAGATTCAGAAGCACCAAGCCTTTGAGGCAGAGGTGGCTGCCCATTCTAATGCTATTGTGGTGCTGGACAACACTGGCTCTGAGATGATCAACGAACAGCATTTTGCCTCTGATGTCATCCGTCAGAAGCTTGGTAAGAATTCAATCCTATCTTTGACAGTTTTAATATTCTCTAAAAAATAATAACTTTTCATGAAGCTTAATCTTGTTCTGTTAATAAAGTTTTTTTGTTTGAGATATGTAGTAAGAAAATTTTGTGGTCATTTCATAATGGGAAAATTTTGATTATCTTGGATTGAGCTATCTTGAGTGATCGGACATATGTAACAGACCTTTTAAACAGTAAAGTACTTAGTTGACCAGGTAAATTTTTCTATACATGCTTATATTTTGTAGTGAGATGAGCAGATATTGGTGCATATGTACATTCATTTTATTTATCTGAGTTTGGTATGTACATTAAATTTATCACATTTCTCAGATGAGCTGCACCGGCTGTGGGAACTGCTGCTTAGCCGCTTGGCAGACAAGGGCATGCGCCTGCAGCAGGCACTGGTTCTGGTTCAGTTCCAGCGGCAGTGTGATGAGGTCATGTACTGGATCAATGACAAGGAGACCTATGTCACTTCTGAAGAGTTTGGTGTAGATCTGGAGCATGTGGAAGTGCTTCAGAGGAAGTTTGATGAATTCCAAAAGGACATGGCAGCCCAGGAATACCGCGTGACGGAAGTTAATGCTCTGGCAGAAAAGCTGGTGACTGAGGGACACCCAGAGGTGGAGGTAATCACCAAGCGTAAGAAGGAACTGAATGAAGCCTGGCAGCGCTTGAGGCAGCTGGCTCTCACCCGCCAGGAGAAACTTTTTGGAGCCCACGAGATTCAGCGTTTCAATAGGGATGCTGATGAGACGATTGCTTGGATTGCAGAGAAGGATGTTGTCCTCTCTTCAGATGACTATGGCCGTGATCTTGCCTCTGTCCAGACTCTGCAGCGCAAACATGAAGGTCTGGAGCGTGATCTTGCTGCCTTGGAAGATAAAGTTTCTACTCTTGGTGAAGAAGCTACTCGTTTATGTGGAATCCATTCTGACCATGCTGAGCAGACCAAGGCAAAGTTGGCTGAAATTGAGCATTCATGGTCCACCCTCACTGCCAAAGCACAAGAGAGACGACGTTGTCTTGATGACTCGTACTATTTACACCGTTTCCTCTCCGACTTCAGAGATCTCATCTCCTGGATCAATGACATGCGTGCTATCATCTCTGCTGATGAGCTGGCCAAGGATGTGGCTGGGGCAGAAGCCTTGCTGGAACGCCACCAGGAACACAAGGGAGAAATTGATGCTCGAGAAGACAGCTTCAAAACTTGTCGTGAATCAGGTGAGAAGCTTGTAGAGAAGAACCACAATGCTTCAGAAGAGGTCAAGCAAAACTTGGCTACTCTCAGTAGTGAGAAAGCTACTTTGCTGGCTTTGTGGGAGGAGCGACGCATCTTGTACGAGCAGTGCATGGATCTGCAGCTGTTCTACCGTGACACCGAGCAGGCTGACACGTGGATGGCTAAACAAGAAGCCTTCCTTGAAAATGAGGACCTTGGGGATTCCATTGATTCTGTTGAGGCTCTGATTAAGAAACATGAAGACTTCGAAAAATCACTTGCTGCTCAAGAGGAAAAGATCAAGGCTCTTGATGAGTTTGCCACCAAGCTGATGGAAGGCCAGCATTATGCTGCTGATGACGTGTCTCAGAGAAGAGAATTGCTTCTGGAGCGTCGTTCAGACCTCCTGGAAATGTCTGCTCGTCGCAGAACCATGCTGGAAGATTCTTACCGTCTACAGCAGTTTGAACGTGACTGTGATGAGACAAAGGGATGGATTAATGAGAAACTGAAGTTTGCCACTGATGACAGCTACCTTGATCCTACAAATCTGAATGGTAAAGTTCAGAAGCACCAGAACTTCGATCAAGAACTGAGTGCCAATAAGTCACGTATTGAGGAAATTACATCAACTGGAAAGGAGCTTCTTGATGCTGACCATTATGCCAGTGACAAGATCAGCAGTCGCATGGAAGAAATTGTTCAGCTATGGACATCTCTTGAAGAGGCCACTCGCAGGAAAGGATCTAAGCTAGAAGAAGCGTCCCAGCAACAGCAGTTCAACCGAGGAGTGGAGGACATTGAACTCTGGCTATCAGAGATTGAGGGCCAGCTCATGAGTGAGGATTTTGGTAAGGATCTTACAGCTGTGAAGAACCTTCTGAAGAAGCATGCTCTGCTGGAGGCTGATGTTGCTGCCCACCAGGACAGGATTGATGGGGTAAGAATTGCTGCTGACCAATTTGTGGACCGGGGACACTTTGATGCAGACAACATCAAGGCCAAACAAATGACCCTTCAGGAACGCTACAATTCCTTACAGAAGCCAATGAATTTACGCAAGGACCGCTTGAAGGATTCTTTGTTAGTGCAGCAGCTGTTCCGGGACATTGATGACGAAGAGGCCTGGATTCGCGAGAAGGAACCCATTGCAGGTTCAACCAACCGTGGCCGAGATCTCATTGGAGTTCAGAACCTGATCAAGAAGCATCAAGCTGTTCTTGCTGAAGTGAACAACCACGAGCACAGGATTGTTGCAGTTACATCATCTGGGGAGGACATGATCAGCGATGGTCACTTTGCCGGAGAAGAGATCAAGCAGCGGGTTAACACCCTCAACCAGCACTGGGCACAGTTGAAGGAGCGTGCCAACCAGCGCCGCCAAGATTTGGATGACTCCCTCCAGGCCCATCAGTACTTTGCTGATGCCAATGAGGCAGAGTCGTGGATGAAGGAAAAGGAACCTATTGCAGCTGGAGGAGATTTTGGCAAGGATGAAGACTCTGCTGAAGCTCTGTTGAAGAAGCATGAAGCTTTGATGAGTGATTTGGAAGCCTTTAGCTCCACCATTGCTGCCCTGGACGAACAGGCTGCAGCGTGCCGCCAGCAGGAAGTGCCAGTCACCGACATCACTGGGAAGGAGTGTGTAGTGGCACTGTACGACTACACAGAGAAGTCACCTCGTGAAGTCTCTATGAAGAAGAACGACGTGCTGACCCTCCTGAATGCCACCAACAAGGACTGGTGGAAGGTGGAGGTGAACGATCGCCAAGGCTTTGTTCCAGCTGCCTACGTGAAGAAGATTGACTCTGGACTAACAGCCTCTCAGCAGAACCTCGCTGATGGAAATTCCATTGCTGCTCGTCAAAATCAGATCAGGGTAATTATAATTTTCATCAAAACTAAATGTCTGAATAACAGTGTTTTATGTTTACATACTATGAATATTTGTGAATGAGCAAAACATTTGTTGGATCATTAATATTAAACATTTATTGATTATATGATTTACATATATCTATTGTAAGCCAAAAATTTTACTTCTTAGCTTTCATAAGCTAATACAATAAAACTAGGAGTTTCATTGAATTGGAAGGGTTAATTTACAAATAAGTTAAAAGTAAGAAATAATCAGTCTCTCTTATGGTTTTGCAGGCCCAGTATAAGAACTTGATGTCTTTGGCTAAAGAGCGACAAAAGAAGCTTAGTGAGACAGTGCAGGCTTATGTGTTGGTTAGGGAGGCTGCAGAGCTTTCCCAGTGGATTAAGGACAAGGAACAACATGCACAGATTGAAGATGTTGGAGAGGATCTAGAACAGGTTTGTATTAATGTATATTCCAATCTCTGAAATATTTAGCAACTTTAAAAGTTTCCATAACTCTTACAGGTGATCAGAGTTATAAATTCTTTACAGCTATAAAGCTTTTTCTTTTTTCTTTTTTTTTTTTTTTTTCTTTTTTATATAGGCTGAGATGATTTATTGATTTTTGTTTAGATTAGATTAATTGGTTTTATGTTCCATGTAGGTTGAAGTGCTCCAGAAGAAGTTTGATGACTTCAAGACGGATCTGCAAGCAAATGAAGTACGCCTGGCAGAGATGAATGAGATTGCATTGCAGCTGATGAGTCTTGGCCAGACTGAAGCAGCTCTCAAGATTCAGACTCAGATTGAGGACCTTAATACCAAGTGGAACTCCCTGCAGCAGATGGCTCAGGTCAGACACTTTTTTTTTTTCTTTCTTTTTATTATTATTATTTTATTTATTTTCTTTCTTTATTTATTTTTTTAATTGGTGTTTTTATCCCTAGAACTTTGGAAATGAAAATGTTACATGCATAATGATTACTTACCATTGTAATAGATTTTCTTTTTTTCATCAGTTTTCACACTTCAGAACAGTGTGAAATCTTACTTTGCTTGTTTATTCTATGAAAATATGTTGAAAAACTGTATAATGCTGACTGCAAATTACTTCATTCAGACATCCACATACTGTCTTTAAGAACCCTAAGTGAACAAAATGTATCTTCTACAGGAGCGACAGTTCCAGCTGGGCTCAGCTCACGAGGTGCAGCGTTTCCATCGTGACGTTGACGAGACAAAGGATTGGATCCAGGAGAAAGATGAAGCCCTCAACAATGATGACTGTGGCCGGGACTTGCGTAGTGTGCAAGCCCTTCAGCGTAAACATGAAGGTTTGCACATTTATTTGGTTGCTGAAATTGTGGAAATTACTCTTTACTGAGAGAATTACTATTATTAAAACTAGAATAAATAATTTAATTCCCTCTGCTTGTTTAGAGATCATTGTGAAGAACCTCTAGCATTTTGAATTAGGTAATGGTATTTCAATCCTAACACTTTGATTTGTTATATTTGTCCTTATCATTTTTTGAGAACACATTTTTTGCCACAGGACTTGAACGTGACTTGGCTGCCCTGGGAGACAAGATTCGGCAGCTGGATGAGACAGCCAACAGGTTGATGCAAACTCACCCTGAGGCAGCCGACACCATTTATGGCAAACAGAGGGAAATTAATGAATTATGGACTCAGCTGACTGCAAAGGTATTTTTGAAACACCATGTCTTTGACTAATGTAGGATACCATCAAAGACTGGAACAATGTCTCAGTATAGCTTCATCCCTAAATTTTTTATAGCTACATTGTGTGCAGCCTTCATTACCCATACTATAGTTATGGAATGTAGGGTAAATTGGCATTGATATTTTTTTTTTTGTATGTTTCAGTAATAGAAAGAAATTCACAATACTCTGATTTGTACGGTGATTGTCATTGTTCATGTCATCAATAGATCAAAAGTAGAGGACTTAGTAAGTCATCAGTATTAAAGTCCTGAAAACTTCATTTCATCTAGAAGTAGAATAAAAGCAGTAGTAATTAAATATATAAACATATTTTAGGAAGTTTTGAAAATTTTGTGAATTTATAATCTACTACAGCATCTCTTCCATTGCACAGGCTAATGCACGTAAGGAGAAGTTGCTGGATTCCTATGATCTCCAGCGCTTCCTGAGTGATTACCGTGACCTCAGCTCATGGATTGCTTCCATGATGGGACTTGTCAGCTCTGATGAACTGGCTACTGATGTCACAGGGGCTGAGGCTCTGCTGGAAAGACACCAGGTAAGAGGCTGATCACCATTCCCTTTGTCTAATTGAGAAAAGTAAGTCTAGTTTGGGAAGTTCATAAAAGAAAGTCCTAAGAGTATCTTTGTTAGGCTTTGAAAACTTTTGCTTGGGTATTATGATGATTGAAATGAAAAAAAGAGTGATTTGAGGTGTATCACAATTACCTCCCTTGTTTAGACTAGATAGCAGTCACAGTTACGATCTGATTGTCACATTTTGTTTCTTGTTCATGTTCTATTCCTGTTTTGCTTCTCCCATTTTGATTACATTGTTTCTGAAAATTTATCACTGTATTGAGATTTCTCATTCACCCAAAAGTGTAATTCCTTTCTAATTTTCTCTAAATGGAATTGGAGAGGAATGAACAGATCCTGAAGAACTTGTTTACAGTAACTCACCAGCCTTCCTTTTCTAGAGCTTCAGGGCCGAGTTTGACTCTCGCTATGGTATTCCCCAGGTATTGATTGGTATTGGGTGGTGTGCAGCTGAATGCTGTACTTGTGTTTACTTATGTGTGTTTTCTGACCTTGGGTAGTACCCTCGTACATATGTGTGTAGCTTCCCACTACTAATGATGGACCCAACACCAACCTCACTATAGTAGTAATTTTATTATACTTAACCCCCATTTAATGCAAACACTTTATGGGAACACCTCAATATTATAAAGACATTATTAAGAGCCTTACTGCTGAGAGGAAAATAGTGTTCTGGCATAAACATTGTACATTTCATTAATGTTTGACCTTCATTTAGCTTTCATTTTATTATGCATGTAGGGTGTGAAAGAAAACATTTACGTGTAAATACATGAAATGCTCTTTTGTCTAATGAAAGCATGTTTTTGATAAACAGACAATAATACTGAGATTGATTCAGGATGTTAATGATCCAGTGCTCTGTTAGTGGTTAATGGACACCAGTATTCTTCACCAGTATTCTTCACGGTAATCACATTTTTCCTTTAAGTACAATTGGCTTTTTTCAAACCCAGTGAGACAGCACATACAAAGTTGTTACAAATCTGTCAGTTACTTTAATGTAATGGAATTTTCTATACTGTTTAGTAATACACAATTATTAGAGTTTGAAAAAATTGTTTTAACTAACGGGAATTAATTTATTTTTTTCTGATCATCTCTTAAATTTCTATTGAAGTAAGTATGCAATTTGTAAAAATGTGGCTGTGAATTAAAATTCTGAAAATACTATCGTTTAAAAATACATATAGTGAAATAAGATCATAATTTTCAACCATCAGCACATTGTAATAAATGGAATGCTGGAAATAAGCTAATCATTCACTAAGCTTGATGGAAAAATACTCTTAAAATGGAATTAGAAGTTTCGGAAAGAAGTTAAATTCATATGTTTGAACGATAGATTAATAACTTATCATTCTGTTAGACTTTCCTGTAATTCATATTCATTCTTTTATACTATTTACATCTGATAGACAGTCACACATGTTGGTGCAAGGTGACTTTAGTAGGGCTGCTGATAAACATACACTGGTCAAGGTTGACAGGTTGCAGTCATTCCAGAGAAGGTAGATGGTGCTTGAGTGTTATCCTTGTAATTATAAATATACTAACATATAACATGTCTGAAAAAGTAGTGTATCAGAACAGGTTTTGTGTAGAAATTAATGAGTGTAACACTTGTAACATATTAATCAGGAATTGCCGCATGATGTTTTACTGTGAATATTAATTTGAGTGATCTACATGAACTCCTGATTCACTGTAATATTTCTTTCTTTTCCAAAATATCTTTGTTCATTAGATACATCTATTGAAAGCACTGTTTGAATCTACAGATAACTCTGACACCATGGGTATAATTTTGTGTCTATAGATAGAAATACATTGAGTAGAAATGCCTTCCAGAATTACAAGAGATGAATTGTTATACTTGTTGTTCCTCTTTGTGTTTAAAAATCTTCTTAAAAGTTAATCATGAGTTTTATCAGGAAATTCTTTGAAAGATAAATAGATTTTCACTGATACAAAATAAAGAGGAACCTTACCAATATTTGCTTATGTTATCAGCTTGTTGAATTTTTTTTGGTGAAGAACTAAGCTTAAATTTTGATGTGAGAGATAACCTGTTTTTCTTTATTTAGGAACACCGTACTGAAATAGATGCCCGTGCTGGCACCTTCCAAGCCTTTGAGCTCTTTGGACATCAGCTGCTGCAGTCAGGTCACTTTGCCTCTGCTGAAGTCCAGGAGAAGTTGGATGCCATGAATGAGGCCCGCCAGGACCTTGAGAGGTGGGTAACTTTGTCAACTCTACTTTTATGTGTTTACATTATTGTCAGTTTGATGGTGTTACATTAATTTTGTACTCTTATTATTTGTAAAGGTCACTATCATATTTTCATTGTTTGCCAAGCTGGTACTACACTTGGTACTTATCCTCAATTTCTTTAAGTCCTCTCTTTTGGGTACAGTATTTTGTAACTTTGTGCTAATAATAACTGTTCCTTCTGCAGGGCATGGATTGCACGCCGCATGAAATTGGACCAGTGTTTAGAACTTCAGCTGTTCTACCGAGACTGTGAACAAGCAGAAAACTGGATGTCATCTCGAGAAGCCTTCCTGTCCTCAGATGAGGCTGATGCCAAGGCTGACAATGTTGAGGCATTGATCAAGAAGCATGAAGACTTTGACAAGGCCATTAATGCCCAGGAAGAAAAGATAGCTGCTCTGAACCTGTTTGCTGATCAGCTTGTCGCTGCTGAACATTATGCCATGAAAGACATCGGAGACAAGAGAGGACAGGTATTGGATCGCTGGCAACATCTGAAGGAAGCCCTCATTGAGAAGCGCTCAAAGCTTGGGGAGTCCCAGACACTACAGCAGTTCTCAAGAGATGCTGATGAAATTGAGAACTGGATAGCTGAGAAGCTTCAGGTTGCCACAGAAGAAAGTTTCAAGGACCCAGCAAATATTCAGTCAAAACACCAGAAGCATCAGGCCTTTGAGGCTGAATTAGCTGCTAATGCTGACCGTATTCAGAGTGTTCTGTCAATGGGACAGAATCTGATTGATAAGCACCAGTGTGCTGGCTCCGAAGAGGCTGTGCAGCAAAGGCTGGAGTCAATTTCAGAACAGTGGGACTTCTTGACCCAGAAATCAGCTGAAAAATCTCTCAAACTGAAAGAAGCAAATAAGCAAAGAACATTTATTGCAGCTGTAAAAGACTTGGACTTTTGGCTTGGTGAGGTAGAGTCTCTTCTTACCAATGAAGATGTGGGTAAAGATCTAGCTAGTGTCCAGAACTTGATGAAGAAACACCAGCTTGTTGAAGCAGACATCCAAGCTCATGATGACCGCATTAGTGACATGAATGGACAGGCTGACTCTCTGGTGGAGAGTGGCCAGTTTGATACTGCCAACATTCAGGAGAAGCGTCAGAGCATCAATGAGAGATATGAACGCATCAAGAACTTGGCTGCCCACCGCCAGTCTAGGCTGAATGAGGCTCTCACTCTTCACCAGTTCTTTAGAGACATTGCCGATGAAGAGTCATGGATCAAGGAGAAGAAGCTTCTGGTAGCTTCTGAAGATTTTGGAAGAGATCTGACTGGTGTCCAAAACTTGAGGAAGAAGCACAAGCGTCTGGAAGCAGAGTTGGCTTCCCATGAACCTGCCATCCAAGCTGTGCAGGAGGCTGGAGAAAAGCTGATGGGTGTCTCTAATGTTGGTGTGTCTGAAATTGAGAGCCGCCTGCAGCAGTTGTCTGAGACTTGGTCCCAATTGAAGACTATGGCTGAGCAGCGTGGCCAAAAGTTGGAACAATCTCTCACTTACCAGCAGTTCCTGGCTAAGGTGGAGGAGGAGGAGGCATGGATCAGCGAAAAAACTCAGCTACTCTCTGTCCCAGATTATGGTGACAATATGGCTGCTGCTCAAGGCCTTTTGAAGAAGCATGATGCCTTTGAGACTGACTTTGCTGTGCACCGTGACCGTTGCAATGATGTGTGTGAAGCAGGAGCCAAGCTGGTAGCAGATGGCAATCACCACGGAGACTCCATCAAGCAGCGATGCCAACAGCTGAAGGACAAGTTGGAAGCTCTGAATGGCATTGCTACTCGTAGGAAGAGGAAGCTGGCAGACAATCTGGCATATCTCCAGTTCATCTGGAAGGCTGATGTGGTGGAGTCTTGGATTGCTGACAAGGAGTCGCATGTCAAGTCTGAAGAATTTGGACGTGACTTGAGTTCTGTCCAGACACTTCTTACTAAGCAGGAGACCTTTGATGCTGGTAAGACATGATAGTGATAAATAATAGTATTTTATACTCTGTAGTCAAGTTTACAATATAAATTAATTAAGGTTTCTACTTGCAAAACCAGAGGAAGGTTAAAGGATTCTTGGTTATATATTTTCAGTCTTCCATGTTGAATGTCACTAATTTTAATGGGCTTGCCAATTTGTGTTTGCTACAGCTTTGTCTCTGGCATTTCAAAATTTGAAGTGATAGAATTGTTGCTTGTGAAGGCATTCTCTGGTGATGTTTGAATAGTTTTTTTTTTTAAGTTCCAATGACTGAAGAGAAAAAGAGGCAAAACTATTTTATTGTTTAGGTCTTGCTGCATTTGAACATGAGGGAATCCAGAACATCACCACCCTGAAGGACCAGTTGGTGTCTGGTAACCATGAACAGTCTGAGTCCATCATTAAGCGCCATGCAGATGTTGTGGCACGCTGGAACAAACTTCTTAGTGATTCCCTGGAGCGCAAGAACAAGCTGTTAGTTATGCAGGTTTGTAAAGATTTGTTAATTATATTTTGAAAGTTCCTTTCATAAAAGAAATACTATAATATTTCATATTATTGATTTATATTTAGAGACTGAAATACTTTTCTGCTAACAGGAACAGTTCCGTGAAATTGAAGAGCTCTACCTTACATTTGCCAAGAAGGCCTCTGCTTTCAACTCTTGGTTTGAAAATGCTGAGGAGGATCTTACCGATCCAGTGCGTTGTAACAGGTAAGAACTTTAAGTGCAATGTTCTTTTGCCGGTTATAAAGATCATATTCCATTAAAGTAAAGAATAAAACACTAAAGAAAATTAATCCCATTTTAAAGATCTAAGACATTCAGCTGGAAAGTGAGATCAGAGAGGCCTTAACATCATGGCAAAAACAACAGCAGTAAACAACTTTATAAAAATGTTAATTCTATTTTCATGGCATTGTAAATCAGCAACATCACCTTATCATGAATGTAAATTGTTGACATGAAAAAAAAGGTAACAATGTGAGCTCTAGAAAGGATTCAGTTATTTTATATATTTTTATACTGTTGCAGCATTGAAGAAATCAAGGCTTTGCGTGAGGCTCATGCCCAGTTCCAGGCATCTCTCTCCTCAGCTCAGGCAGACTTTGAAGCTTTGGCTGCTTTAGATCAACAGATTAAGAGCTACAATGTTGGCCCCAATCCCTACACATGGTTTACTATGGAAGCTCTTGAAGATACTTGGCAAAACCTGCAGAAGATCATAAAGGTGAAACATTTTTCTCTGATTTTTTTGGCTCACACAGTAGGAGTGGCAAACAGTACAGTGGCATTGCTGTGGCACGGTGGTCTGCATGTGCTTTGGGGTCCAATGAGTCCTCAGGCACATGAGTTTGAATCCAGGTCATGATCTTTGGCCAGGAAAGGCATCTGCTCAGTAACCGTTTCTAAATGCCAAATGCCAAAACAAGCCCTTCATTAAGAGTGACAGTCCTTGCCTTTTTAGAATAGGGAAACCAGACATAAAATGTGGGGAAAAAAATAAGCAGGAATAGAAGGATCTGCAACATAATTGGCTGTTTATTGTGACATGCTTATTTTTTATGTATGTTTTTCCATGATATTTGCTCTTTATTGCTTGGTTTTATTTTTGTAAAGCTGATCATTGAACATTCCTCTGACCCTGTAAAGCATAAAAATAGTGCTATTAGATTATACCACTAATGGCATCTGTCTCTCTTCAGGAACGAGACACAGAGTTATCTAAGGAGGCACAACGACAAGAGGAGAATGACAAACTGAGGAAAGAATTTGCCAAGCATGCCAATGCCTTCCACCAGTTACTGACTGACACAAGGTGAGTCTTCCTTATCCAATTGTCTTCTCTTACCTGCAGAACATCATAGGGTGGGATGTTTGGTGACCATAAGGAACGTTCATTCTGATTGGTTCATTGTAGGTTGTTGAACAAGTTGTACTGCATTTTCTCTGGAGTCTCATATATGTTAGAAACTTAACAAATTCCTTTAACTTCAAGAAAGTCACAGTGACAGTGTGTTAGCTTCAATAAAAAATAACATTAAGATCCATGCTGAATACAACCTCACAGTACATTGCTACCATCAAAAGTGAAACATTATTGGTCTTTTCCTTGACTAGATATCTCTATGCAAGTATTCTCAGCAAAGGGCTGTACATGTGGGCTCAGAAGTACAGGTACAAGATTTACACTACATATATAAAAGACCATGATACAGGTGCAGGGAACATAGCTGCTGAAACCACCATGCTAACAAAATGCTTATTTGATTTGTACTCTTATGATTATGCTTCCTCAAGGAAATAATGATGTGGACTGTTTCAGCATTTAGTAACTTTTTATATATAGAGATTATTCAATTCATCTAAAGTTTGTGTTGTTCATAGGTGGTTTCAGCTCTTCTTAAGTTTGTGGGTTGTGAAGGTGAAGGGTTTTTTTGGTATTAAGCATTTTCTGGTGTCTTGATGTGCAACTGCAGAGTGGTTCACGTTTGTTTAGCTGCCTTGGGAGTGTGAGGCTGCCGGTGAAGGTGAATTGTGTTGTTCATGTTTCTCCTCTCTGTACAGGTTCCATCTCCTGGGTTTCTCCCTTATCGGCTATGATGAGAGGTCAATATTACTCTCTACTGCATGGGCTTGGTTTTTGGCTTGTACTGACTGTTAGTAGTTAATGGTGTTCTTTACCCAGATTTATAGCATTTATTTCCAAATTTATGGATTTTTATTCAAAACTTGGAAGATTGCAAATACTTACATTTGAAAACTAACATTATTAATAGTGGAATATCAGAAATACTAATACTGCCATTGAAATTAAAATTAATTCTGAGATAAAAACAGAAAAACGGAATCTGAAATACTTGTTTGTGTTATAAGACTAACACCATTAATTCAATATTTTTGTTATATGGCACAGGGTAAATCACCTTTGTCCCTAAACAGCTCTGATCATTTGTTAAGGCTCAGCTCCACCATCTGGCCCATGTTGATGATCATGGGACGCTTCTTTACACAACAAGTTTTGAATTGCTGTGTTTTCTCACATACTATAGACTCTAGTTGTTTGTGTCAACTTACTCTCTCAAGAAGTGGGTATTTTTCTCTGTGTTGATGACTTAGCCTTGTATTAATGTACATTTTTTTTCCCTTTTATTTATTTGTATATTTGTTTATTTCTTTATTCAATTAATTTGTTTATGAAGAACAACCTTAAAAGGCTGCAGAGATAATGAGTTAGCATCATATGAATATTTTTCTATTTTCTAATGCAGAATACTTCATCAACTGTGATTAGTTTTGAAAATATTCCTGAAAATCCCAGTAACATACAGTAGGCCTTGCTGAAAGTATTCAGGATCATAGTGCTAAAATGTTGAGGAATTTTATGTCATGAATGATGTGTGCAGTAATATATTTGATAGGCATAGTTGAATTAATCATTGTGACTTTAGAACTAAATTTGACAAATGAATGAAAGGTGTGAAGATGTTTCATTTATTTATTTATTTATCTATTTATTTATCTATTTATTTATTTTTTTTACATTGACTTCATTCTGTGCAGATACTTAGGAAAATGCAAATTGATGTCCACTTCTTTAAGGGAAGAAGTAAATATTGATGGGAGAATATCATCATCCATCTCTCTCACCTTGAATTTGGACAGTTTTGAAGTAAAGATGACATGTTGCTGCTTAAGGTTAAGAATTTAATCACTTCACTGATCAGCACAGTAAATCAGTTCACAGGTATTTTCAACACAAGCAGCCAAAATTATTAACCCGTCCAGAGTGTGCGTTCTCAGAGATAGGGGTCTTGTCAGGCTGAATCTGTTGTACATTTTCTTATTTACTACAAAATGAGAGAGGGAATCAATCTTTTGATACATATATTATTCCCAAATCATGAATAGAAGAGTGGCTATCATATGATTTTCATTCCTGGATTTTCTGTCTTAGAGCCTGTGACGTCAGACTAGAGATGCAGGATTTTATTTTCATATGTTTTAAAGCTTTTATTCTCACTTTTACATACACTTACCACAACTCTATAGTAAATGTAACAGAGAAGTATATCTTGACATTACAAATACCTATGAATAAACAAGAAGTGTACATACAACAAAATGGTTAAATGTGCATTGTCTCAAGTGTAGTTCCCATAATAGAAGTATGTTGGGTATTATGATATACTAAACACACTTTGAGTTGAATTTCCATGCAAGGAGTTGAATATAACAAAAGAGAGATATCTTAGCTAAATATCTTGTGGTGCTATTTATTTTATTGTATTTTGTATTATTTATTGTATTTTGAAGTGTTGATGGTAAGGAGTCTAAATTGCCCTATATTTTAGGTTATAAGATGACTCATTACACAGGATAAGTACAAGATATCAAGTTTAAAGGTTAAGTTTTGGCCATATTTACTATACTACATGTTAGTGTGTTTTCATGGTAGTACTCTCTTCTTAAAAAGGAATTATTATTGAGCTGAACCTCATAAGACTGTGGATAGATGAACCACCTCACTCATAGCTGTTCCAAGGTGGTTTATATGTTGTTTTGCACTCTGATGAGTACTATATTGCTGTTATGTATCTATGAAACTTTTTGTGTGTGTCCAAAATGCCAGGGTATATATCCAACAAAATTACAATAGATAATGGGAAAAAAACTTTGATACACCATGGGATTTTAGCAAGGGGATATTGTAGTGCCTAAAGTATTAAGTATCTATGAAACTTTTTTTTGTGTGTCCAAAATGCCAGGGTATATATCCAACGAAAGTACAACAGTGGGAAAATACTTTGTTGATATACCATGGGATTTATCAAGGTGATATTGTAGTGCCTAAAGTATTATAAGCTGAAGGTGGTTATTTGATAGGCAGGAGATATACATTTTCACTCAGTACACATAAGAGTACTCCTTGTATAGGAATTATTGCTATTATTACTAGATTATTATTATTATTATTATTATTATTATTATTATTATTATTATTATTATTATTATTATTTAGTTAAAAAGTCATCTTATAACTTGATGTATATGGTAAGTTTGTGAAGGATGTAGATGCACACATTGCATTGACATGCTTATAAAAGTAATTGCTTACTTCACAAATGTTTCTTGGAGCATGAAGAAATATTGTTGCCTTATCATAATCATGGCTGTATTAATGCACTGTTTTAATTTTCACTCGCATTATTTTCTTGTCATTAGATACATTACAAGAAATTCATTGTTATTGTGTATTTGCAAAATTTCACAAAGATCAGTATAAGTGGATTTTTAGTACATTGTGCCTTGAAAAGAATTATCCTTACATTTTGATATTTGTGTTTTCTCAGGTAAGTATTGGGTTAACTGCTGTTGTGATATGACTTATTACAGCTTCTAGTGCTTTGCTCTTTCCACTTTACATTTCATAACACTAACACACACATGGCAGAAAATATATTAATTCAGGACCTGGGCTAAGTATGTTTAGGAATTATTATCAATACAGAATAATAATAAAATTTAGTGACTAATGAGTTTTTAAGCTCATAGAATTTATATTTGAATTTTGAACATAGTTTTTTTTTTTTTACATAGTCTTCCTGTTACATATTTCTGATTCTTATAAATTTGTTTTATGTGGCAATTACATTTGTTTTAGTGCTAGACTTTACAAGCTGCAAGTTTGTGTGAATTTAATTTTCATTTTAAAAGTAAGATATATGAATGTTATTTATTAGCAAACCCTTGCAATGAGTGTTAAAGATGAAATTGTGTTCTAATATGCTTAAACATTTGCTGGCAGATCCTCCATGATGGAGGGATCAGGTACTCTAGAACAACAGCTGGAGGCTACACGGCAGAAGGCTGCTGAAGTGAGGGCACGTCGGTCAGACCTGAAGAAGATTGAGGACTTGGGACAGATCCTGGAGGAACATCTCATCCTTGATAATCGATACACTGAGCACAGGTGAGCACAATGGGAGTAGCCTCATCTGTTGTGGCTCAGAGTTCAGAAACATCCAACTACTGTCCATTCATTTACTTTTTTGTTTTTATATCTAATTGTATTGTTTTGATTTGTATATGGATTTTTAAGCAGTGTCTTAAGTATCATTAATGAAAAAATTGTTAAATCTTTCCTGTTTAAGAAAAAAGCTGATTGTGCTTTGATTCATCCTGCAGCACGGTGGGGTTGGCACAGCAATGGGATCAGTTGGACCAGCTAGGAATGCGAATGCAGCACAACTTAGAGCAGCAAATTCAGGCCCGCAACCAGTCTGGAGTATCAGAAGATGCCCTCAAGGAGTTCAGCATGATGTTCAAGGTATGTTAGTGAGATATAACATGATTTATTAATGTTTTGAGTAGTTTTTTATTTATCTTAAAACAGGGTGTGCATAGTCAATAGTGCATATTCATAGAGGGATATATATATATTGTTTCACTGCAATGTTCCATGATATTCTTTTCTAAACTTCAAATGACCTTGTTGCAGCACTTCGACAAAGAGAAGTGTGGTCGTCTGAACCATGCCGAATTCAAGTCCTGCCTGCGAGCACTGGGGTATGACCTGCCCATGATAGAAGAGGGACAGAGTGACCCTGAGTTTGAGGCAATCTTGGATGTTGTTGATCCTAACCGTGATGGTGCAGTCTCACTCCAGGAATACATGGCCTTCATGATTTCCAAGGAGACAGAGAATGTCCACAGCTCAGAGGAGATCCAAAATGCCTTCCGGGCAATTGCTGCAGGAGACCGTCCATATGTGTTGCGAGAAGAACTTTATCAGGTATGTTATTTTTTTTTATTACATATACGTATTGTCACTTTTTGTTTGTATCTGGGTGGAGGCATTGTGTTAAAGTGGCAAGCAGAAAGTTCTCTCAATTGTTAGGCAACTCAATTGAAATTTGTCTCTGGTTTTATAGAATCATGTTGAGAGGAGATGGAATCTATGGATTGAATGATAGATAACTTGTTAGATGATGAAGTACAGCATCTTGAGATTGAAAGATAGCTTGAATATGTAGGAGGAAGAATGAGAAGACTGATATGTGCAGGAGTGTGGTGAATGTATAAATGGAAGCATTTACACTATCATGGAAGGCAATGCTAAGAAAAGATGACTGACTTAACTAGATAGAGAAATGAAAGCAATAGGCTTGTGATATTTTTCAAAACAATAGGGAACAGTGTCTATTCACATACAGGACAATGTGTGATCATTGTTGGATGTCTGAATCAAGATATTTAATTAGGGTACAAGCTTCAAGTTATGAGTAACTATTCTAGTATATAATCATTCAGTTCTTTTTAACATAATGAAAACTTTGGCATACTCTAATTTAGTTAGGTTTTCAAGGTTACACTTTTCATTGTATCACCTGAACTTTTCAACAGAACCTCACCAAAGAGATGGCAGACTACTGTGTGGGCCGGATGAAACCATACGAAGATCCCAAGACGGGCAGCACAGTGCCTGGAGCATTAGACTACATGGAGTTCACTCGTACTCTCTTCTCCCAGTAGCAGGCAGTTTACTCCTTGCCCACACTTGCTTTAACATAGCTTTTATTATATCCATGAAGTGCTACTCTTATAGAATAGGTGTTAAATAAATTATATTAGTCACATATCCTATCGTGCACAGAGAAATCTGAAAAAATCTTAGTACATTTATTCTTGGGCAGCTCTCCATTTAGATTGTTGGTCTAGTAATGGGACCACTACTGGATGTTTCAATCTTAGCTTGGCTTTGTTTTTAGTTCTACCAATTTTTATTTTTATTTTGTTAAACTCAGAATTATAATAAATGACCACTAAAGTTGTATGGAAGACAACTATGAACAAAGTACTTTTGAGGGAGGCTTACAGTAGTTATGATGAAAGTTGCATAACAGCTGTGTTAAGTCAATGTGCTTGAAGACTACCACTCTGATCTTACTCACACACACACACACATGCCCTCACTCGTGCACGTGCACACACACACAAAGTCCAGGCCTAAAGCCCAGGCCCTGTAAAACTACAACTAGGTGTACACACACACACACACACACACACACACACACACACACACACACACACACACACACACACACACACACACACACACACACACACACACACACACACACACACACAAAATGACCAGTGCAGATCATAGTTCTAGGAATGCTATGTAGCAGAATTAGAGGAGTGAGGAGTCTATACCATCTGGGACTGAAAATATGACGGCTACTAAAATTCAGACCCTCTTCTCACTCCTCAAGTCATGTTTCATTGCAATAAGAAGACACTCACATGCACAGACACACAGTTCCCTTTCCATACAGCTTTCTGGGTGCAGGTCATGATTATAGGGAAGGCAGTGTAGCGAGGTTGAAGGAATGAGGGGATTTTCCATCAGGGTCTGAATGAAATCTGACGGCTATAAACATATCAGACCCTCTCCTCACTCCTTCGTCAAGCTACTCTGCAAGCATTGAGGCAGCATATATCACAGAATGGGGAATCATTGCCATACAACTTGACACTAGTAATGTTATTTCTCTTATCCACACTTAGCATGACAAGATTGTGAAAAGCATCTATATTTATTGTTTATCTTGAAAGAAATGTAGAGTGAGTGAGGATTGAGGGTGGAAGTCATGGTGAAGGGAGCTTTTCCTCCAGCAAGCTATCTTTTCTGTCTTCAGATACTATGGACTCCATTTATCTTTGATTCCAGTATTAAAGCTTGTGAAATATAATAATTGTATGTTTGACCTCTTTGGAACAACTCAGCAGTGAGGAAAATATTGCAGCATCTCTGAGATGTTATTCTTTTTACACTTGATGGTTTTAATCCTTCACTTACCTAGTTATCTACATCATAACTTTGAATTTGTGTAATAGATTTAATGTCTTGTGACTTTATTTTTTTCCGTGGTTGTAGACCATATTGTGTCCAATGGCGTTCATCTTTAATCTTCCCTCTGAGGGCTTTTAAACAGGTGAGTACATTCTATTGTATGGCTGTCATCCCCACCACCTCAGTGTAGTTTTTCCCAACATTCGTCACACCTCATGAACCCCTCCCTCTCTCTCTCTCTCTCTCTCTCTCTCTCTGAACACCATGCGTCAATGGTTGCTCACCTGTACACATTTGCCGTATTCCTTAAAACAGATTATCCTGTTAATTTTAATAGTACGCTTGGTATCGTGTAAGAATTACTGAAATTGGATTGTAAACAGCATAGGCACCCTTAATTAAAGTTTCTGCTATCTTGTGTGAAAAATGAGTAACGGACATCATCCCTTAAAATGTTAATATTGCTTTTGTTTACTGTGTCAGACCAGTCTTAGAAATTTATGATTTTGAACTTTTTTTTTTTTTTTTGTATTTGGTGTTTTTACACTTTGTGGACGACCCCAATGCTAGCGCAGGTCTGAAGCTACCAAGCAGTGACAGGATTCCAACTAAAAAACAGTGAAGAATAAAAAGAACTCTTTTTTTGACAGCAACTATCTCGGTTTGTCGAAACGCCAAACGGAAACCGGTGTGTACAGTGGGCTACATGCTCACCACACTGAAACCAAGGCTCGTGGTCAGTATGGGATTGCCTGGAGCATGGGATTACCGGCCCTTCCTTCGTCTATGTGTAATTGTTGTGACGTATGCAAAAACAATCACAGATAGGTATCATTTTATAATTACACCAACATAGTTTACACCATTAGGAATGTGATTTTTCCATAGTTTATTGGACTATAAGAAAATATCTGGGTACCATAGGAAATGCTTTTTATTTATTCTATTTATTTATTTATATCTTTTTCTTTAATATTCCGTATTCGTAAGTTGCCTTCTGGACATCCCTCGGGGCATTACAACATCGTATTTTATATTGTAATGGAAGAACTGGGTCAGTGTAGACATCGACGTTCACCGAGTAAGTCAAAACCATGTGGCATGTTGTTGCGGTGGCCGCAGCTGAAGTGGAGGGGGAGAGGGGGTGACGTTGGATTTACTACAGAATTGGTCAGAGGTGGGCGCGTTACTGCATATCGGGTAGTCCGGTCCTGCTCCTCTAGACCTCGAAACGTAGATAGTCCGTACCTGTAGTTCCGCGCCTACTTTTTTTTTTTTTCCCTCGGTCCGGTACTGCACCTCCGCACCTACGGTACCGTACCCAAAAGTTAAAGCTATTAAAGCGCGCCCGAAAAATCTAGTCTGCACCTCAAAGAATAAAACAAAATACAAGTCAATGATACATCAGAGCTCATATATATATATATATATATATATATATATATATATATATATATATATATATATATATATATATATATATATACATATATATATGTGTGTGTGTGTGTGTGTGTGTGTGTGTAACGAAATGGGGATTACGTATGCTTGCAATCATTGTAATATATGTACAGTTAGCAATAACTGGAAATCATTGTAACATTATTATTATTATTGAGAGAGAGAGAGAGAGAGAGAGAGAGAGAGAGAGAGAGAGAGAGAGAGAGAGAGGCATGCTTACACCTTGAATGAGTGGTCACTCAAATGGCGGGAAAATATGCCTGGTAGCACAGACCGCCCAAAACGGCCGAAAGTAATGCTACGGATTGCGAACTGTCGTCTTTATTTATTTTTTCCTTGAAAATCTCAGGTGCGTAAGTACGAATTCAAAATTTCGTTTTTCTGCATCTGTCTCAGGTGCGGAGGTACGGACTTAAAATTTCATCTTTCCCCACGTCTCAGGTGCGGAGGTACGAACTTAAAATGTCGCCTTTCAGTGCCTGTTACTTCCGCACTTTCGAAAAATTTTCCGCACTTCGGACCTCCGCACCTCGTTTGGTGGTCCGCAAATACGGAGGAGTGGAGGTACGGACCGAGGTACGGAAGTGCCCAGCTCTGGAATTGGTATCACTAAACTTACAGCTAGTTGTGGTGGCGGGACAGCAGGTGGGCATACAGGTTACGATTGGTTCAGGCACGGTGGGACCAAGGTGAGCTTCCAGGTTACACAGGTCTATCTCCAGCGCATGGTACAATAACTTTTTGATAGGTAGACGCACGAGAACATTATTGGAACCACCAGCTGACTCAGTGACGTCATCCGGTCGTGTAAACAACTCCATTTCTTCGAGTGAGTGTACACGTGTGGCAAAATTTGATCTTGGATTGTATGTTTCATGTGCCTTAATATTGATTTCTTATTGTTAGTATGGGCAAAGCTAGACCTTATGCAGTGTATGGATGCACGCCTGCCAAGTCTAGTAATTTTAAATATTATAAATTCCCCAAGAACAAGACCATCGCAAGACAGTGGCTCCAACAATGCTATCGTGCTGACACAGTAAACGTAAATACTGCCGTGATTTGTGAGCAACATTTTAGTTCCGCCCAAATTAAGCGCAATTTGAAATATGAGTTATTAGGTTCCCCAGTTCCAAGGAGTTGGAGGGATCTAAAAACTGAGGCAGTCCCTGATCAAAAACTGCCATTTCGTGGACACGATAATGGAAGTGGCCTTTCTGCAGAAAATACAGGTAAGGAAACTTACATTTGCGGACAGGAGAGCTGAGGATAACATGTTTGTGGTGAATGAAATTATTGAAAAAAAAAGAGGGATGGAGGTAAATTGTATTTGCGTTTCCTGGATATAGAGAAAGCTTATGATAGGGTGAATAGAGAAATGCTAGGTAGAGTCCTAGAAAAGATTGGGTTGAGTGCCAAGATAGTCAACATAGTGCGTAGCATGCGTAGCATGTATGTTGATACCAGAGCTAAGTACAGTTTAGGATATATAGAAACAGACTGGGTGAGGAGTTAGAGAGGAGTTTATTAGGCAAGGATGTATTTTGTCACCAACCCTTTTCAGCCTGTACACAGAAATTAGCAGCAAGAATGAGAAGGATGAATGCAGGAGTAAGTGTGGGGAATGATAAGATAGGTGTGCTTCTTTATGCAGATGACGTGTGAACAGTCAAAGAATGAAAAATAAGCTTGGTGAACCAGTGGGTGGGGCGTTTAGGAAGCGCGGCAAGGATGAGAGCAAGTAAGTATGACGTGCTGAGAGAAGTGTGGAAGAGTGTGGCTGTTCCCAGTATAATGTATGGTATGGATGTTATTGCATGGAACGAAAGTGAAATTGACAAGTTAGAAGTGGGGCAGTGTAGAGTAGCTAGGCTGGCACTGAATGCACCAAGGTACACGGCAGTAGAAGCCTTAAGAGGGGATATGGGATGGAGGTCTTTTGGGGAAAGACTTATAAAAGCGACACTTAGGTACAAGATTAGGCTTGAGAGAATGGATGATGCAAGAATAGCAAGGAAGGTGTATCTGTGGAGTGAAAGTGGAAGCAAATGGAGGAAAAGGTGTATGAGAATGACAGAGAGGAATGGTCTACAGGTTGGGTGGGCAGTGAGAATGGCTGGGCTGAATCAGAATGAGCTGGAATGGGTCGTGACAAGAGGAGGCAGAGTGGGAACAGAATGGGATGCGAGGAAGTGGAAGAGTGAGATAGACAGAGATGTGAAGAGTATGGGACTGAATGAGTGGAGGAATGGGATGGAACGAAAGACTACTCTGGAATGGTACAAGGTGAAAGAGGCCCCGATGTATGAGAGGTGGTACGATGGAAGCCTGGGTGGTGATCTTCTCTTCAAAGCTAGGGCACAGTGTATGGATGTGAATGCAAGGAGTTACAGGTGGTCTGAGTCCCGCAGCAAAGTGTGCCAGATGTGTGACTCGGGAGAGGACGAGACGGTGGAGCATGTGATGCTGGAGTGTGTGAAGTATGCCAGAGACAGGTATGAGATGATGCAAGTGGTGTTGACTGAGTTAGGGCATAATAGGAACGAAAGAGTGGAAAAGACGGGGAGGGAGTGGATGGTGGTGCTGCTGGGACTGAGTAGAGAAACGAATGAAAGGATGATTGAGGCGGTGAAGGAGTTTCTGGAGAGAATGTGGCGTGCCAGATGTACAGACGGTTAGAGCAAAGGACCCTGTTTCCTTTTTTTTTTTTTTTTTTTTTTTTTTTTTTTTCTGTGCCTTTTTTTTTTTTTTTTTTTTTTTTTTGTCGTCTGCAGGAGCTGCCGATCCAAAGGCCCAGCTCAGGAGTGATCCCGAGTCGCTTGTAGTATCAATATCAAGATCAAGATCAAGATTCGATAAATACCACTTTTTTGCCTAAAACAATGCTGCTCCGTATATTTCTCAGTAATCAGTACTCAGTGTCTAGCAGTCCACCACGTGTGTTGTGTTGTTCGTTCACCCACAAAAAATTGTAGATCTTTATAAATTGTTGTCAACGTTATATGAACAATTGAAGACGGGTATGTATGGGTTTAAGTTATTTAGAATGAAGAGTTGAATAAGATGAGAAGGGTGAAAAAAGCCATATTGATGTTGATGTAAGACTAATACCGTTTGGTTCTAGGTCATTCATTTTTTCAGTCATCGTCCGACTGTAAAGAAATTATATGTATGTACTGCATGTCTGATTCTTATGAATGTATTGACAGTACAGCGGATTCGATAATGCATGTCTGATTATGCACCATAATTTGTCTATCTTAATTTTTTTTTTTTTTTTTTTTTTTTTTTTTTGAGGGAGGAAGAATGGGTTACTTTTGCCTTAGTCCAAATTATTGTTTGCCCTACGTCAGTAATACTTATGTATCGGTCAGTACAGATTATTGTTTGTTGCAATACATCATGATGACTTAATTGAAAGATGTAGTGGTGGAAATGTGACATTTGGCAACTTTTCTCACGTAAATATTAGAGGCTTTCTATTACGCAGCTAGGGTGGTAGATACCTATCAGCGCTAGAATTTTTTTTATTTTCTTTGATATCCCGGAGCAAATGGTTGACGAGGTTAATTTAAAAACTGATATGCAGAAAAAAAATACAGTATGGATCGCTGCACATGATTGATTGATTGATTAATGCATGTGATTTTGCATTAACAAGGAAATACAACAAAGGAGGAAAATGGGTCTTGCCACCCACCCTCCGGGCATAGAACTATGTATATGGCTGAGGGTACAACTTTTCCTGTGTGAAAGTGTCAATAAAAATATCTTGTCAATCTCCTATTATATGTTTATTTGGTGTCGAAGATATAATGCGTAAACAACATGGATAATCTTTTTATGAGTGTGCTGCATGAGGATATCTCTCTCTCTCTCTCTCTCTCTCTCTCT